>NC_084624.1:15580123-15728453 GCF_033978795.1 Nerophis ophidion | reverse complement strand
GTGCTCACTCAGTGCCTGTTTAGTGCTACTATGGCTCTTGGGTAAAAGCTATTTTTTAGTCTATTGGTGCTCGCTTTTAGCACCCTGTAGCGTCTGCCTGAGGGTAGCAGTTCCAGGTGGCTGTGCCCGGGGTGGAATGGGTCTTTCAGGATGCTCTGTGCTTTCCTGAGACAGCGGGAGCTGTACAGGTCAGCCAGGGGGGGGAGGGGGCATCCGATTAACTTTATGACTCTCTGGAGCGCCGTTCTCTCTGCGGCCGTGCAGCTGCTGAACCACACGCAGATGCAGTAGGTCAGGATGCTCTCAATGGAGCACCGGTAGAAGGACACCAGCAGTTCCTGTGAGAGTGGTTGTTCCTGAGTATTCTCAGGAAGTGCAGTCTCTGGTGTGCCTTCTTGAAGGTAGCCGTGGTGTTGGTGCTCCAGGATAGGTCGTCGGCCCGGTGGACTCCCAGGGAGCGGAAGTCGGAGACCCTCTCCACACAGTCACCACTGATGATCAGGGGCAGGATGTCCGTTTTTTTCCTCCTGAAGTCTATGACCAGCTCCTTGGTCTTGGAGGTGTTCAGGGCCAGGTTGTTGACTTTGCACCAATCCGACAGCTTCTCCACCTCATCCCGATATGCAGCCTCGTCTCCCTCCGAGATGAGCCCCACTACGGTGGTGTCATCCGCAAATTTGATGATGGAGTTGCTGGAGTGGGCAGGTGTGCAGTCGTATGTGTAGATGGAGTAGAGAAGGGGGCTCAGCACGCAGCCTTGTGGAGAGCCGGTACTGAGGTGCAGGCTTGATGACATGTGGCGACCCAACTGCACCCTCTGGGGGCGGTTGGATAAGAAGTCCTTAATCCACATGCAGATGGAGTTCGAGAGACCCAGGTCTGACAGTTTGGACACCAGTCTATCAGGAATAATGGTGTTAAATGCCGAGCTATAATCCACAAAAAGCAGCCGCACGTAGCCCCCCCCCCCCCCCCCCCCCCCCCCCCCCCCGTCTCCAGGTGATTGTGCAAGTTCTCCCACTTAAAATGATGACAGAGGTCTGTAATTTTCATCATAGGTACACTTCAACTGTGAGAGACAGAATGTGAAAAAAAAATCCAGGAATTCACATTGTAGGAATTTTAAATATTTCTTTTGTAAATTATGGTGGAAAATAAGTATTTGGTCAACCATTCAAAGCTCTCACTGATGGAAGGAGGTTTTGGCTCAAAATCTCCCGATATATGGCCCCATTCATTCTTTCCTTAACACGGATCAATCGTCCTGTCCCCTTAGCAGAAAAACAGCCCCAAAGCATGATGTTTCCACCCCCATGCTTCACAGTAGGTATGGTGTTCTTGGGATGCAACTCAGTATTCTTCTTCCTCCAAACACAACGAGTTGAGTTTATACCAAAATGGATACATGGATGATACAGCAGAGGATTGGGAGAAAGTCATGTGGTCAGATGAAACCAAAATAGAACTTTTTGGTATAAACTCAACTAGTCATGTTTGGAGGAAGAAGAATACTGAGTTGAATGGTTGACCAAATACTTATTTTCCACCATAATTTACAAATAAATTCTTTAAAATTCCTACAATGTGAATTCCTGGATTTTTTTTTCACATTCTGTCTCTCACAGTTGAAGTGTACCTATGATGAAAATTACAGACCTCTGTCACCATTTTAAGTGGGAGAACTTGCACAATCGGTGGCTGACTAAATACTTTTTTGCCCCACCGTATGGCTATGAGTTGTTTTTTTCCCTTGGCCCACAGTCTGGACCCCCTCTCCAGGGGCCCATGCTTAGACCGATTTTTTTATTCTATTTTATTTTCCTTTGTTTATTTGTTTACCTGTAACTCACCGTTTTTTTAATGGCCAGAAATTGGCAGACCCGTCAGCGATCCTGTTGTGTCTCCCTGTAATGTTTGTCTGATCTTGAATGGGATTGTTCTCAAAATTTTAATTTCCCCTCAGGGATTAATCAATTATGTCTGATTCTGATTCTGATCTGCTTCCCTTTCCTGAGGCGGTGGATGGTGGTCCAGAATCGCTTCGAAGCTGTCCGGAAGTCGTTTTTCATTTCCAGATCATTTCAAAATTAAAGGCCAACTGAAATGAGATTTTCTTATTCAAACGGGGATAACAGGTCCATTCTATGTGTCATACTTGATCATTTCGCAATATTGCCATATTTTTGCTGAAAGGATTTAGTAGAGAACATCAACGATGAAGTTTGCAACTTTTGGTTGCTAATAAAAAAGCCTTGCTTGTACCGGAAGTCGCAGACGATGACGTCACCCTTGTGAGGGCTCCTCACTTCCTCACATTGTTTATAATGGGAGCCTCCAGCAGCAAGAGCTATTCGGATCAAGAAAACAACAATTTCCCCATTAATTTGAGCGAGGATGAAGGATTCAATGCTGAGGATATTGATAGCTAAGGACTAGAAAAAAAAAAAAAAAGCGATTGCATTGTGAGCGATTTAGATGTTTTTAGAAACATTTACTAGGATAATTCTGGGAAATCCCTTATCTTTCTATTGTGTTGCTAGTGTTTTAGTAAGATTAAATAGTCAGAGGGGTGTGTCCACGGGTGTCTTGACGCCAGTCTCTGAGGGAATTAGTCACGGCGGCAGCAGCACGACAGAAGTTCCGCTGATCTCCGGTTAGAGGCGACTTTCTACCACAATTTTC
Organism: Nerophis ophidion; assembly: GCF_033978795.1. Lineage (NCBI taxonomy): Eukaryota > Metazoa > Chordata > Actinopteri > Syngnathiformes > Syngnathidae > Nerophis > Nerophis ophidion. Next base: position 15,725,771 of record NC_084624.1, on the reverse strand, counting down.
TCACCGAAACCTATGGGTTGACAAGTGGTCGGGATCCATGTTCGCTTGACCGCTCTGATCCATAGTAAAGCTTCACCTCTGGGAATTTTAAACAAGGAAACACCGTGTGTTTGTGTGGCTAAAGGCTAAAGCTTCCCACCTCCATCTTTGTACTTTGACTTCTCCATTATTAATTGAACAACTTGCAAAAGATTCAGCAACACAGATGTCCAAATTACTGTGTAATTATGCGATGAAAAGAGACGACTTTTAGCCGCTAGAGGTGCTGCGCTAACATGTCCCCTCCAACTCGAGACGTCACGCGCACGCGTCATCATTCCGCAACGTTTTCAACAAGAAACTCCGCGGGAAATTTAAAATTGTAATTTAGTAAACTAAACTGGCCGTATTGTCATGTGTTGCACTGTTAATATTTCACCATTGATATATAAACTATCAGACTGCGTGGTGGGTAGTAGTGGGTTTCAGTAGGCCTTTAATATTCATTTATACCTGTATGATAAAGTCACACAATTTGGAAAATCAATTGAACTGATCTGATCAGTTTTTATCACAGATCATAAGGGAACAAATTGGAATTATGTTTTTTTATGTCAACATTAGCTCTGTTACAAAGTCATAAGTGACTGTAAAATGTGCCTCTTTTTATAGTACACCATGCTGTAGTAGTGTCTCTGTCTTTTTTACACACACTGTGTGAGATGGATGGTCCTGGATTTCCATCCATCCATCCATTTTCTACCGCTTATTCCCCTTTTGGGGTCGCGGGGGGCGCTGGCGCCTATCTCAGCTACAATCGGGCGGAAGACGGGGTACACCCTGGACAAGTCGCCACCTCATCGCAGGGCCAACACAGATAGACAGACAACATTCACACTCACATTCACACACTAGGGCCAATTTAGTGTTGCCAATCAACCTATCCCCAGGTGCATGTCTTTGGAGGTGGGAGAAAGCCGCAGTACCCGGAGGGAACCCACGCATTCACGGGGAGAACATGCAAACTCCACACAGAAAGATCCCGAGCCTGGATTTGAACCCAGGACTGCAGGAACTTCTTATTGTGAGGGAGACGCAATAACCCCTCTGCCACCGTGAAGCCGGTCCTGGATTTGTACGGATCAAAATTTCCTTGTTAAAGGGGAACATTATCACAATTTCAGAAGGGTTAAAACCAAAAAAATCAGTTCCCAGTGGCTTATTTTATTTTTCGAAGTTTTTTTTTTAATTTTACCCGTCCCGGAATATCTCTAAAAAAAGCTTTAAAGTGCCTGATTTTCGCTATATGCGAAGCCATTGTCCATTTCCCTGTGACGTCATCCAGTGATTCCAATACAAACAAAATGGTGGATACCACAGCAAGATATAGCGAGATTAGCTCGGATTCGGACTCGGATTTCAGCGGTTTAAGCGATTCAACAGATTACGCATGTATTGAAACGGATGGTCGGAGTATTGAGGCAGATAGCGAAAACGAAAATGAAGAAGAAACTGAAGCTATTGAGCGAATAGCTATTGACGCTATTCGGCGATCGCCTTCTAACCAACGATTGAGTGTCGCAGGATATCCATACATCTCTGTGCCATATCTGCCTTAGCATCGCCGGTAAAATGTGCGGACCAAACGATCGGGACTTTCGCATCTTGTGACACTGGAGCAACTTAAATCCGTCGATTGGTAAGTGCTTGTTTGGCATTAAGTGTGGGTGCAGGGAAAGGCTGGATGCAAATATAGCTACAAATGTACATACAGCTAGCCTAAATAGCATGTTAGCATCGATTAGCTGGCAGTCATGCCGCAACCAAATATGTCTGATTAGCACATTGTAAGCTTTTCTTACTCACAGTTCCCACAGATGCACGCTGGAAGCCAGTGGTTCGGGTTTGACAGTTCTTTTAATAATCAGTTTTGCTCAGGATCATGCTTTTCTGCTCGACTTTTCAGTCTCACGCCCCCGTCTGAGGGTGGGCTGTCTCCAGCCACCCTGACGGGGTCGCTGATCTTTCTACCTGCAGTGTGCTAATCACAACCTCCCTCCACACACATAAGTCAACAACATCAACAAAACTCACCTTTGTGATTTCGTTGACTTTATCGTTGGGAATGCATCTGCTTTGAGTGTCGCAGGATATCCAGACATTCTTGCCATCTCTGTGCTATCTCTGTGCCATCTCTGTGCCATCTCTGTCGTAGCATCGCCGGTAAAAACCAAACGAGGGACTTTCGCATCTCTTGACACTGGAGCAACTTAAATCTGTCGATTGGTAAGTGTTTGTTCGGCATTAAATGTGGGTGGAGGGAAAGGCTGGATGCAAATATAGCTACAAATGAGGCATAACGATGCAATATGTACATACAGCTAGCCTAAATAGCATGTTAGCATGGATTAGATGGCAGTCATGCCGCAACAAAATATGTCTGATTAGCACATAAGTCAACAACATCAACAAAACTCACTTTTGTGATTTTGTTGACTTTATCGTTGGGAATGCATCTGCTTTGAGTGTCGCAGGATATCCAGACATTCTTGCCATTTCTGTGCCATGTCTGTCGTAGCATCGCCGGTAAAATCCAAACGAGGGACTTTCGCATCTCTTGACACTGGAGTAACTTAAATACGTCGATTGGTAAGTGTTTGTTTGGCATTAAATGTGGCTGGAGGGAAAGGCTGGATGCAAATATAGCTACAAATGAGGCATAACGACGCAATATGTACATACAGCTAGTCTAAATAGCATGCTAGCATCAATTAGCATGCCGTGCTAATCGATGCACATTCTACGTAAATCAACTTGAATCCGTCCCTGATCGTGTTGTTACATCCTCCGACAACACACCGACGAGGCATGATGTCCCCAAGGAACCGGAAAACAGTCGAAAAAACGGAAAATAACAGAGCTGATTTGACTTGCTGCGTGTAATGTGGTGAAGAAAATGGCGTTGACTACCTAGGTGACGTCGCGTTCTGACGTCATCGCTCCGAGAGCGAATAATAGAAAGGCGCTTAATTGGCCAAAATTCACCCATTTAGAGTTCGGAAAACAGTCCAAAAAATATATGGTCTTTTTTCTGCAACATCAAGGTATATATTGACGCTTACATAGGTCTGGTGATAATGTTCCCTTTAATCAGTTTCACAAAGTTGCATTTTCTTCGTTAGACACTACTTAATCCAGGGCTCACCAACCCTTTCGAAACCAAGAGCTACGTCTTGGGTACTGATTAATGCGAAGGGCGACCAGTTTGATACACACTTAAATGAATTGCCAGAAATAGCCAGTTTGCTCAATTTACCTTTAATAAATAAATCTAAATATATATTTTAAAAAATGGGTATTTCCGTCTGCACATTTGTTTTCCTTTTACGGAATGTTTTTTGTAGATAATGATAAAAATAACACTTAAATTAAAAGAGGAGAAAACTTGAAAAAAATGACAATTACATTTTGAAACATAGTTTATCTTCAATTTCGACTCTTTAAAATTCAAAATTCGACCGAAAAAAATTAAGAGAAAAACTAGCTAATTCGAATCTTTTTGAAAAAATTTAAAAGAGACTTTATGGGACATCATTAGTAATTTTTTCCTGATTAAGATTAATTTTAGAATTCTGATGACATGTTTTAAATAGGTTAAAATCTAATTTGCAGTTTGTTAGAATATATAACAAATTGGACCAAGCTATATTTCTAACAAAGACAATTATTTCTTCTAGATTTTCCAGAACAACATTTTTAAAGGAAATTCAAAAGACCTTCAAATAAGATTTAAATTTGATTTTACAGATTTTCTAAATTTGCCAGAATAATTTTTGGGAATTTTAATCATAATAAGTTTGAAGAAATATTTCACACATATTCTTCGTCGAAAAAACAGAAGCTAAAATGAAGAATTAAATTAAAATATATTTATTATTATTTACAATAAAAAAAATAAAAATACTTGAACATTGATTTAAATTGTCAGGAAAGAAGAGGAAGGAATTTAAAAGGTAAAAAGGTTTATGTGTCTGAAAATCCTAAAATCATTTTTAAGGTTGCATTTTTTCTCTAAAATTGTCTTTCTGAACATTATAAGAAGCAAAGTAAAAAAAAATCTATGAATTTATTTAAACAAGTGAAGACCAAGTCTTTAAAATATTTTCTGGATTTTCAAATTCTGTTTGAGTTTTGTCTCTCTTAGAATTAAAAATGTCGAGCAAAGCGAGACCAGCTTGCTAGTGAATAAATAAAATTAAAAAAATAGAGGCAGCTCATTGTTAATTGCTGCTATTTGAGCTATTTTTAGAACAGGCCAGCGGGCACCGCGTTGGTGATCCCCTGACTTAATCTATTTGATGTTAATGTGTTTAACCCACTTTACCAGTAACCCCATTGGGCGCAATTATAATAACGAATCTTAAGTTCCCTTTTGGAGCGTCACATTTATTGACGCTACAGTGTTTCTTTCACACAGGACTGCGATCTATTTGTGGCTGTAATGGCGCAATATTTCAACAGACCTCTTACAACAGGGCTGTCAAACTCAAATACAGAGTGGGTCAAAATTTTAAACGGAACAAAGCCGTGGGCCAAGGTTGAACAAATTGATTGATTGATTGATTGATACTTTTATTAGTAGATTGCACAGTACAGTACATATTCCGTACAATTGACCACTAAATGGTAACACCCGAATAAGTTTTTCAACTTGTTTAAGTCGGGGTCCACGTTAATCAATTCATGGTAACCTTTTAATAGGGACCCAAACAGGTTTTGCATTGAATATTGAACAAGCAAGGCTTATATAACTTTAGTGACATGCAAAATCCAGTTTCAAATAATCATTCTTGTCATTCTTGTTTGGTGTGGGTTCACAGTGTGGCGCATATTTGTAACAGTGCTAAAGTTGTTTATACGGCCACCCTCAGTGTGACCTGTATGGGTGTTGACCAAGTATGCGTAGCATTCACTTGTGTGTGTGTGTGTGTAAAAGCCACAAATATTATGTGACACGCTGTTAGTTTGGAGGAAAAGCGGACGTGACGACAGGTTGTAGAGAACGCTAAAGGCAGTGCCTTAAATGCACGCCCCCGATATAGTTGTTCAGGTGGAAATCGGGAGAAATTCTGGAGAATGGTTGCCCCGGGAGATTTTCGGGAGGGGCACTGAACTTTGGGAGTCTACCGGGAAAATTAAGAGGGTTGGCAAGTATGAGTATTAGCGGTGAATGCGGTGTTGCAGCGGCATCGACGCTGTATAACACCGGCGGGCCAGCTCTAATGCTAAACTGATATTGCTTCAAGAGCCAAATTAAATTACACGGCGGGCCAGAGTTTGACACCCATGTCTTACAACAATAGCTGTTTGGTGAGAATGGCCGCGAGTCACTTCCCTGGGGTACAAGGCCTGAAGAAAGGGTTACTTCTTTATGATGGTTGGACATGTCCAAGCAGAGGATTGTGTCAACTAAACCTACCTGTGTTTAGCAAACACAAACCAACAGAAGGTTAAGGAGCTTAAATCAACATTATTAGACAAACACGCCAATGACACGGGACGCTCTTCCAACATCACAATATTCAGTTGGCAGTGTAGTTCTGCTAAAGGACAAGATGCCAATATAGTTGTCATACTTGCTACAAATGCGACGGTGAGGATACGTGGTAGCGGCATATTTGAAAACTGCATCAGAGCATCAGATAGACAGGATGATTGCCACCAGGCGGAAAAGAAATGGTTATAATAAAAACATTGTTTGCATTAAAAAAGGATTCACCTGAAAAGTATTTGTTCATGGTTTTAAGTTATAAATTAAAAAAGTAAATCGATCAATTTAAGATAATTTCTACTAAATGACCCTATGTTTACGTTACAAGAATCCAGTAACCCCGCCTCCAAGATGACAAGAGGGTTTGATCCCTGTACACATAGCAATTTTCGTAGAATAATACACAACTCACAAAATGTTTTTTCTACTGTGTCTATGACTACGTCAGAGTTAGACATGCGTTCTACTGAGGTGGCAAATTATGATGCGTTCAGTTTATCGCAGCGCCAAGTAGACAATCTGAAAATTCCCGTCATATCAATTCCTAGATATGGTCGTAATTATTTTAAGTACACTGCGCATAATAAACGCAACATTATTAATATTGCTACTACGGGTAATTTTATCAACAACTCCTTAAAACAGCCCACTACCTATAATATGGGCTTTCTAAACATCAGATCTTTGTCTCCCAAAACGTTATTAGTTAATGAGGTCATTAGAGACAACAACCTTAACGTCATCGGTCTTAGCGAAACCTGGCTTAAACCAGACGACTTTTTTGCGATAAATGAGGCATCCCCTCCTAACTATACGAATGCGCATATTGCCCGTCACCTCAAAAGGGGAGGGGGTGTCGCACTAATATACAACAAAAACTTTAACTTTAGTCCTAACTTAAATAATAAATATAAATCGTTTGAGGTGCTTTCTATGAAGTCTGCCACACCTCTGCCTCTGTGCCTGGCCGTTATCTACCGCCCCCCAGGGCCCTATTCGGACTTTATTAGTGAATTCTCAGAGTTTGTTGCTGATCTAGTGACGCACGCCGATAATATAATTATAATGGGGGACTTTAATATCCATATGAATACCCCATTGGACCCACCGTGCGTGGCGCTCCAGACTATAATTGATAGCTGTGGTCTTACACAAATAATAAATGAACCGACGCATCGCAGCGGTAATACGATAGACCTAGTGCTTGTCAGAGGTATCACCGTTTCCAAAGTTATGATACTCCCGTATACTAAAGTAATGTCCGATCATTACCTTATAAAATTCGAAGTTCAGACTCATGTTCGGCAAGCTAATAATAATAATAACTGCTATAGCAGCCGCAACATTAATGCTGCCACAACGACGACTCTTGCGGACCTACTGCCCTCGGTAATGGCACCGTTCCCAAAGTATGTGGGCTCTATTGATAACCTCACTAACAACTTTAACAACGCCCTGCGCGAAACCATTGATAGTATAGCACCGCTGAAGTTAAAAAAGGCTCCAAAAAGGCGTACGCCATGGTTTACTGAAGAAACTAGAGCTCAGAAATTATTATGTAGAAAGCTGGAACGCAAATGGCGCACGACTAAACTTGAGGTGCACCATCAAGCATGGAGTGATAGTTTAATAACTTATAAACGCATGCTTACCTTAGCTAAAACTAATTATTACTCAAATCTCATCCGCATTAATAAAAACGATCCAAAATTTTTGTTTAGTACAGTAGCATCGTTAACCCAACAAGGGACTCCTTCCAGTAGCTCCACCCATTCGGCAGATGACTTTATGAAGTTCTTTAATAATAAAATTGAACTTATTAGAAAGGAGATTAAAGACAATGCGTCCCAGCTACAACTGGGTTATAGTAACACAGATACGATTGTATATACGGCGGATACTGCAAATATCCAAAATAGTATCTCTCGTTTTGATGAAATAACATTAGAAGGATTGTTACAACGTGTACATGGAATAAAACAAACAACATGTTTACTTGACCCACTTCCTGGGAAACTTATCAAGGAGCTTTTTGTATTATTAGGTCCATCAGTGCTAAATATTATAAACTTATCACTTTCCTCGGGCACTGTTCCCGTTGCATTCAAAAAAGCGGTTATTCATCCTCTCCTTAAAAGACCTAACCTCGATCCTGACCTCATGGTAAACTACCGACCGGTGTCTCACCTTCCCTTTATTTCGAAAATCCTCGAAAAAATTGTTGCAGAGCAGCTAAATGAGCACTTAGCGTTTAACAATCTATGTGAAACCTTTCAATCCGGTTTCAGGGCAAATCACTCGACTGAGACAGCCCTCGCAAAATTGACTAATGATCTATTGCTAACGATGGACTCTGATGCGTCATCTATGTTGCTGCTCCTCGATCTTAGCGCTGCTTTCGATACCATCGATCATAATATTTTATTAGAGCGTATCAAAATACGAATTGGTATGTCAGACTCAGCCCTGTCATGGTTTAACTCTTATCTTACTGATAGGATGCAGTGCGTCTCCTATAACAGTGTGACCTCGGACTATGTTAAGGTAACGTGTGGAGTTCCCCAGGGTTCGGTCCTTGGCCCTGTACTCTTCAGCATCTACATGCTGCCGCTGGGTGACGTCATACGCAAATACGGTATTAGCTTTCACTGTTATGCTGATGACACCCAACTCTACATGCCCCTAAAGCTGACCAACACGCCGGACTGTAGTCAGTTGGAAGCGTGTCTTAATGAAATTAAACAATGGATGTCCGCTAACTTTTTGCAACTTAATGCCAAAAAAACGGAAATGCTGATTATCGGTCCTGCTAGACACCGACCTCTATTTAATAATACAACTTTAACATTTGACAACCAAATAATAAAACAAGGTGACTCTGTAAAAAATCTGGGTATTATCTTCGACCCAACTCTCTCCTTTGAGTCACACATTAAAAGCGTTACTAAAACGGCCTTCTTTCATCTCCGTAATATCGCTAAAATTCGCTCCATTTTGTCCACTAAAGACGCCGAGATCATTATCCATGCGTTTGTTACGTCTCGTCTCGATTACTGTAACGTATTATTTTTGGGTCTCCCCATGTCTAGCATTAAAAGATTACAGTTGGTACAAAATGCGGCTGCTAGACTTTTGACAAGAACAAGAAAGTTTGATCATATTACGCCTGTACTGGCTCACCTGCACTGGCTTCCTGTGCACTTAAGATGTGACTTTAAGGTTTTACTACTTACGTATAAAATACTACACGGTCTAGCTCCATCCTATCCTGCTGATTGTATTGTACCGTATGTCCCGGCAAGAAATCTGCGTTCAAAAGACTCCGGCTTATTAGTGATTCCTAGAGCCCAAAAAAAGTCTGCGGGCTATAGAGCGTTTTCCGTTCGGGCTCCAGTACTCTGGAATGCCCTCCTGGTAACAGTTCGAGATGCTACCTCAGTAGAAGCATTTAAGTCTCACCTTAAAACTCCTCTGTATACTCTAGCCTTTAAATAGACCTCCTTTTTAGACCAGTTGATCTGCCGCTTCTTTTCTTTCTCCTATGTCCCCCCCTCCCTTGTGTCCGATGACCATGGATGAAGTACTGGCTGTCCAGAGTCGAGACCCAGGATGGACCGCTCGTCGGGACCCAGGATGGACCGCTTGCCTGTATCGGTTGGGGACATCTCTACGCTGCTGATCCGCTTGAGATGGTTTCCTGTGGACGGGACTCTCGCTGCTGTCTTGGAGCCACTATGGATTGAACTTTCACAGTATCATGTTAGACCCGCTCGACATCCATTGCTTTCGGTCCCCTAGAGGGGGGGGGGTTGCCCACATCTGAGGTCCTCTCCAAGGTTTCTCATAGTCAGCATTGTCACTGGCGTCCCACTGGATGTGAATTCTCCCTGCCCACTGGGTGTGAGTTTTCCTTGCCCTTTTGTGGGTTCTTCCGAGGATGTTGTAGTCGTAATGATTTGTGCAGTCCTTTGAGACATTTGTGATTTGGGGCTATATAAATAAACATTGATTGATTGATTGATTGATATTCCATTTCTTTCATTTTGTTATACAAACCCGGTTTCCATATGAGTTGGGAAATTGTGTTCGATGTAAAAATATAAACGGAATACAATGATTTGCAAATCCTTTTCAACCCATATTCAGTTGAATATGCTACAAAGACAACATATTTAATGTTTAAACTGCTAAACATTTTTTTTATTGCAAATAATCATTACCTTTAGAATTTGATGCCAGCAACATGTGACAAAGAAGTTGGGAAAGGTGGCAATAAATACTGATAAAGTTGAGGAATGCTCATCAAACACTTATATGGAAAATCCCAAAGGTGTGCAGGCTAATTGGGAACAGTTAAGTGTCATGATTGGGTATAAAAGCAGCTTCCATGAAATGCTAAGTAATTCACAAACAAGGATGGGGTGAGGGTCACCACTTTGTAAGCAAATTGTCGAACAGTTTTAGAACAACATTTCTCAACGAGCTATTGCAAGGAATTTAGGGATTTTACCATCTACGGTCCGTAAAATCATCAAAAAGTTCAGAGAATCTGGAAAAATCACTGCACGTAAGCGATGATATTACGGACTTTTGATCCCTCAGGCGGTACTGCATCAAAAACCGACATCAGTGTGTAAAGGATATCACCACATGGGCTCAGGAACACTTCATAAAACCACTGTCAGTAGCTACAGTTGGTCGCTACATCTGTAAGTGCAAGTTAAAACTCTACTATGCAAAGCCAAACCCATTTATCAACAATATCCTGAAACGGCGCAGGCTTGGCTGGGCCCGAGCTTACCTAAGACGGACTGACACAAAGTGGAAAGGTGTTCTGTGGTCTGACGAGTCCACATTTCAAATTATATTTGGAAACAGAGGACGTGGTGTCCTCTAGAACAGGGGTGTCAAACTCAAATACGGAGTGGGCCAAAAATTTTAAACAGAACAAAGCCGCGGGCCAAGGTTGAACAAATTAACCTCTTAATAGGGACCCAAACAAGTTTTTCATTAAATATTGAACAAGCAAGGCTTATATAACTTTAGTGACATGCAAAATCCAGTTCCAAATAATAATAATAATAATTTAAAAAATATCAATGGCATATCAAATAAAATTTAAATAAAAATGTTACGCCTTTTTTTTCTATTTGCAATCTTCTGAGGTAAATATCAATTTTTTTCCACAGGCTAATAATAAATTTGAAAATAAAATAACAATAATGAATGAACCAAACATTCAAGCCTTGAAGTAGCAAGAGAAAATGCATGAATAAAACGTTAATTATTGGTCAGTTTGCTGGAAGTTTCCCGGAAGAGTTAGTGCTGCAAGGCGTTCTGGGTATTTGTTCTGTTGTCTTACGGTGCGGATGTTCACCCGAAATGTGTTTGTCATTCTTGTTTGGTGTGGGTTCACATTGTGGCGCATATTTGTAACAGTGCTAAAGTTGTTTATACGGCCACCCTCAGTGTGACCTGTATGGCTGTTGACCAAGTATGGCTTGCATTCACTTGTGCGTGTGTGTGTGTGTGTGTGTGTGTGTGTGTGTGTGTGTGTGTGTGTGTGTGTGTGTAAAAGCCACAAATATTACGTGACACGCTGTTAGTATGGAGGAAAAGCGGACGTGACGACAGGTTGTAGAGAACGCTAAAGGCAGTGCCTTAAATGCACGCCCCCAATATAGTTGTCCAGGTGGAAATCGGTAGAAATTTGGGAGAATGGTTGCCCCGGGAGATTTTTGGGAGAGGCACTGAACTTCGTGAGTCTACCGGGAAAATTAGGAGGGTTGGCAAGTATGAGTATTAGCGGTGAATGCGGTGTTACAGCGGCACCGACGCTGTATAACACCAGCGGGCCAGCTCTAATGCTAAATTTGATATTGTCTCAAGGGCCAAATTAAATTACACGGCGGGCCAGTATTTGGCCCGCGGGCCAGAGTTTGACACCCATGCTCTAGAACAGGGGTGGGCATTACGTCGATCGCGATCGACTGGTCGATCTCGGAGGGTGTGTCAGTCGATCTCAAGCCAGGCATTAAAAAGTATACATAAAAATGAGCAATCATCAATCATACCAAGACTTCACTTTCGTCAGTTGTTCGACATTCTCGGCACCCGAGGATCTTGTGAGATGACGCTGGCTGCTGCGAGCTCATATTTAAGAAAAAAATCACTAACAGGGCGGACGCAGAGAAACACATTTTATTTCTAGAGACTCCGTACCTACTGTCAAAACTCTAAAGACCGACTGCACAGTTCCTGTCTTCACCGTAAAAGACCTGTTTCATCCTGCCTGTGCTAACAAAATAAGAGTCTCAGAAAGCTAGCGTGCACAAGCTAGCAAGCTACGGAGTTTGATGCCAATGTATTTCTCCCCCGCCCTCAGCGACCGCTTCCTCTCTTCTCTCGCCCACACACTCACTGACGTCACTCACCTGCTGCCAGACATTAAAGGGCCACACACATATGCTACTCTCATAACAAAGTGTTTAAAAACGAGTATGCAAGTTGGACAAATGAGATGCCAAATCCAACCACTTTCATGTGGTATTGGACAGAAAGGAGGACTTTTTTTTTACTCCATTTGAAAATGCGGACGTTATCAGCACCACTGTCTAATTCCAATCAATGCGAGTCATCAGAATCAAATACACCAACTTATATTCTTGTCTTCATGAAAGAAAGGAATCTATGTGTGTTAAACATGTTTGTATTATCATTAAACACCATTAACTTGTTAACAAAAATGTCTCTTTCATAAATAAATAAATATAAATTATAAATAGGAATGAGGTAGATCTCCTCGACTTGGTCAATTGAAAAGTAGCTCACCTGCAGAAAAAGTGTGAGCGCCCCTGCTCTAGAACAAAGAGGAAAATAACCATTTGGATTGTTATAGGCGCCAATTCAAAAGCCAGCATCTGTGATGGTATGGGGGTGTATTAGTGCCCAAAGCATGGGTAACTTACACATCTGTGAAGACACCATTAATGCTGAAAGGTACATACAGGTTTTGGAGCAACATATGTTGTCATCCAAGCAAAGTTATCATGGACGCCCCTGCTTATTCAGCAAGGCAAGTGTTATAACAGCGTGGCTTCGTAGCCCGCCTGCAGTCCAGACCTGTCTCCCATGGAAAATGTGTGGCGCATTATGAAGTGTGAAATACGACAGCGGAGACCCCAGACTGTTGAACGACTGAAGCTCTACATAAAACAAGAATGGGAAAGAATTCCACTTTAAAAGCTTCAAAAATTATTTTCCTCAGTTCCCAAACGTTTATTGAGTGTTGTTAAAAGAAAAGGTGATGTAACACAGTGGTGAACATACCCTTTCTCAACTATTTTGGCACGTGTTGCAGCCATGAAATTCTTAGTTAATTATTATTTGCAAAAAAAAAACAAGTTTATGAGTTTAAACATCAAATATTTTGTCTTGTAGTGTATTCAATTGAATATGGGTTGAAAAGGATCTGCAAATTATTGTATTCCGTTTTTATTTACATCTAACACAATTTCCCAACTCATATGGAAACAGGGTTTGTAGAAAAGTTCCGGTCCAAAACATTGACTGGACTCAGGACTTTTTTACTATTGGCAGGTAGGACCTGGTTGGGGTCTGTGCGCTCTAAGTGTTTTTGTAGTTTTATTCTATTATGTAACTAATGAAGTGAATTAATCAACTCATATCATGTTTTGCTTATGGTGAATGTTAGTTTTCACCTTGAAGAAAGCAAACCACCAAGTTTAAGTAAATAGTGGTATTCCAGTTTGAGCACATAATAAGATAAGGCCCCTTAGTTTGATATTCGCAGGTAGAAAAAGGCCCGAATTGGGACTTCGGAATGCAAAATTGATAGCCCTATCCTTGAAAAGAGACTACCTGTCTAGCTCAACGTCATTATTTAAGTAATGACTTAAAGCAGTTGTTTTCCTGACACTTACAAACGAACATCTCCTTTTATGGTCAGGATGTGGTGTCCTGATTTAGCACACACCCAAAGTCAGAGAGGAGGAATACAAAAACTGATGGTTTGGCTTCTCCAAATGCCTCATTATTTTGACCTGACCTCCTCCAGGAACTGCAGTCCTGTATAATGACGCTGGCTTGTAATAAAGCAACTTTTAGTTCAGTAAAGCAACTCCGACGTCTCTTTTAATCCAGCCTCACTGCTGTGTTACCCTCTTGTACGCATGAAGATGACAAGACCGGAAATACACATGTATATATATATAAATGATCATAAGTATATGAATAATCATGTCAGGGCGGGTGGGGGTGTTGCAGCTTACTGTGAGGATTGTTCTCCCAGGATGCAAACTGACTACTCTGGACAAAGCGAGAAGGTAGGAACATATTTAATTATTCACTATCAAATAGGTAAAAACAAAAAGGCGCACAAGGCAAAGGTACAACTTAGCGCAGGATACAAAAAACTAACATTTTGGCAGAACTATGGACATGAAACAAACACTCGCTAACTGTGGCATGAATCAACAAAACTTGGCATAGCATGAAGACAAACATGAACCTGTGGCATGAAACGAGCATGAAACAATCAATACAGAACAATGTCGCCAGGACGACGAACTGGCAAAACAGGCTTAAATAATAGTCTCTGATTAGAGCAGGTGTGTGATCCGAACATATGAGGCAGGTGAAACTAATAAGTCGTCATTGAAACTAAAACAAACAAGGGTGCACAAAAAAAGGAACTAATGGAGTCCAAAACTAACAGAACATAACTAAACAAAAAATGATCTGGACCACGGATAATGACACATCACTAACCACAGGGCACCCTTTCGGACACCCTTGTTTCTAGGTTGGCCGCATGACATGACCCTAACTCTACGAGCGACCGCAATTCTTGAATACCATTTAGCTTCCATCGCCATGAGCGAACGATGGTCAATAAATAATATAGGAGAGTTTTATTACAGTTGGAACTAATCGATGCGTTGCAACGTCTTTTGGATATTTTTATTTTTGTGCAAACATTGACCATACTTGCCAACCCTTCCGGATTTTCCGGGAGACTCCCAAAATTCAGCGTTTCTCCCGAAAACCTCCCGGGACAAATTTTCTCCCGAAAATCTCCCGGAATTCAGGCGGAGCTGGACGCCACGTCCCCTCCAGCTCCATGCGGACCTGAGTGAAGACAGCCCGTTTTCACGTCCGCTTTCCCATTATATAAACAGCGTGTCTGCCCAATACGTTATAACTGTAGAATGATCGAGGGCGAGATCTTGGTTTCTTATGTGGGTTTATTGTTAGGAAGTTTCATTATCGTCCTCCCAGTGCGGTAACAACACACAACAACAGCAGTCACATTTTTGTCTACCGTAAAGCAGTTTGTCTGCCGTAAACAGCAATGTTGTGACACTCTTAAACAGGACAATACTGCCATCTACTGTACATGCACCACAACACCTCCAGGCAACACCTACAGGCAACTTAAACCCTTTACTAATACCTTCCTCCATTCACATCCCATTTAAACGGGTTGTAAATAACGTAATGTAAATAATCGAATGTATTTCTAATGTATATACTTGTTCTTATGCTATCTGAACTCACTATGTTCTCTGCTCGCTGTACATAAGACCTACACTGTTTCAATGTCCATTTCTTTGTTGATGCAATTGTTGATGACTGAAGTACTGATATCAACCAAAAGTCCTCATCCCATCCCCCCGGATTGTAAATAATGTAAATAATTCAATGTATATACTATGATGATTACTTGTGTGATGATTATATTATGCTGATAGTATATATTTGTACCATGAATTGATTAACGTGGACCCCGACTTAAACAAGTTCCATCCATCCATCCATCCATCCATCCAGCTTCTTCCGCTTTTCCGAGGTCGGGTCGCAGGGGAAGCAGCCTAAGCAGGGAAGCCCAGACTTCCCTTTCCCCAGCTACTTCGTCCAGCTCATCCCAGGAGATCCTGAGGCGTTCCCAGGCCAGCCGGAAGACATGGTCTTCCCAACAAGTCCCGGGTCTTCCCCGTGGCCTCCTACCAGTTGGACGTGCCCTAAACACCTCCCTATGGAGGCGTTCGGGTGGCATCCTGACAAGATGCCCGAACCACCTCATCTGGCTTCTCTCGATGTGGAGGAGCAGCGGCTTTACTTTGAGTCCCCCCCGATGACAGAGCTTCTCACCCTATCTCTAAAGGAGAGAGCCCCGCCCCACGGTGAAGGAAACTCATTTCGGCCGCTTGTACCCGTGATCTTATACTTTCGGTCATGACCCAAAGCTCATGATCATAGGTGAGGATGGGAACGTAGATCGACCGGTAAATTGAGAGCTTTGCCTTCCGGCTCAGCTCCTTCCTCACCACGACGGATTGGTACAACGTCCGCATTACTGAAGACGCCGCCTGTTGATCTCACGATCCACTCTTCCCCCACTCGGGTCTCCTCCCCAACCCGGAGATGGCACTCCACCCTTTTCCGGGCGAGAACCATGGACTCGGACTTGGAGGTGCTGATTCTCATTCTGGTCGCTTCACACTCGACTGCGAACCGATCCAGTGAGAGCTGAATATCTTGGCCAGATGAAGCCATCAGGACCACGTCATCTGCAAAAAGCAGAGACCTAATCCCTCGGCCACCAAACCGGAACCCCTCAACGCCTTGACTGCGCCTTGAAATTCTGTCCATAAAAGTTATGAACAGAATCGGTGACAAAGGGCAGCCTTGGCGGAGTGCAACCATCACTGGAAACGTGTCCGACTTACTGCCGGCAATGGGGACCAAGCTCTGACACTGATCATACAGGGAGCGGACCGCCACAATAAGACAGTCCGATACCCCATACTATCTGAGCACTCCCCACAGGACTTCCCATAGGAACACGTTTGAATGCCTTCTCCAAGTCCACAAAGCACATGTAGACTGGTTGGGCAAACTCCCATGCACCCTCAAAAACTCTGCCGAGAGTTGGTCCACAGTTCCACGACCAGGACGAAAACCACACTGTTCCTCCTGAATCTGAGATTCGACTATCCGGCGTAGCCTCCTCTCTAGTACACCTGAATAAACCTTACCGGGAACGCTGAGGAGTGTGATCACACGATAGTTGGAACACACCCTCCGGTCCCCCTTCTTAAAGGGAAGGACCACCCCAGTCTGCCAATCCAGAGGTACCGCCCCCGATGTCCACGCGATGCTGCAGAGTCTTGTCAACCAAGACAGCCGCACAGCATCCAGAGCCTTAAGGAACTCCAGGCGGATCTCATCCACCCCTGGGGCCTTGCCACCAAGGAGCTTTTTAACTACCTCAGCAACCTCAGCCCCAGAAATAGGAGAGCCCACCACAGATCCCCCAGGCACTGCTTCCTCATAGGAAGACGTGTTGGTGGGATTGAGGAGGTCTTCGAAGTATTCCTTCCACCTATCCACAACATCCGCAGTTGAGGTCATCAGAACACCATCCGCACCATACACGGTGTTGACAGTGTACTGCTTCCCCTTCCTGAGGCGGCGGATGGTGGTCCAGAATCGCTTCGAAGCCGTCCGGAAGTAATTTTCCATGGCTTCCCCGAACTCCTCTCATGTCCGAGTTTTTGCCTCCGCGACCGCTAAAGCTGCACACCGCTTAGCCTGTCGGTACCTGTCCACTGCTTCCGGAGACCTATGAGCAGAAAGAACCCGATAGGACTCCTTCTCCAGCTTAACAGCATCCCTCACCGCTGGTGTCCACCAACGGGTTCTAGGATTACCGCCCCGACAGGCACCAACTACCTTGCAGCCACACCTCCAATCAGCCGCCTCGACAATAGAGGTGCGGAACATGATCCACTCGGACTCAATGTCCAGTACCTCCCTCGTGACATGTTCAAAGTTCTTCCGGATGTGGGAATTGAAACTTTCTCTGACAGGAGACTCTGCCAGACGTTCCCAGCAAACCCTCACAATGCGTTTGGGCCTGCCAGGTCTGTCCGGCATCCTCCTCCACCATCGCAGCCAACTCACCACCAGGTGGTGATCGGTAGAAAGCTCCGCCCCTCTTTTCACCCGAGTGTCCAAAACATGAGGCCGCAAATCCAATGACACAACTACAAAGTCGATCATGTAACTAAGGCCTAGGGTGTCCTGGTGCCAAGTGCACATATGGACACCCTTATGTTTGAACATGGTGTTGGTTATGGACAAACTGTGACGAGCACAAAAGTCCAACAACAAAACACCAATTGGGTTCAGATCCGGACGGACATTCTTCCCAATCACGCCTCTCCAGGTTTCACTGTCGTTGCCAACATGAGCGTTGAAGTCCCCCAGCAGAACAAGGGAATCACCCGAGGGAGCACTCTCCAGTACTCCCTCGAGTGTACCCAAAAAGGGTGGGTACTCTGAACTGCTGTTTGATGCGTAAGCACAAACAACAGTCAGGACCCGTCCCCCAAACCGAAGGCGGAGGGAGGCTACCCTTTCGTCCACTGGGTTGAACTCCAACGTGCAGGCTTTGACCGAAGGGCAACGAGAATTTCCACCCCAGCCCGTCTCTTCTCACTGCTGGGAACGCCAGAGTGGAAGAGAGTCCAGCCCCTATCGAGAGAAGTGGTTCCAGAGCCCTTGCTGTGCATCGAAGTAGGTCCGACTACATCCAGCCGGAATTTCTCTACTTCGCGCACTAGCTCAGGCTCCTTCCCCACCAGTGAGGTGACGTTCCACGTCCCAAGAGCTAGCTTCTGTAGCCGAGGAACTTATTCGGGTGTTACCATTTAGTGGTCAACTGTACGGGATATGTACTGTACAATCTAATAATAAAAGTTTCAATCAATCAATAAATCATGCATATGTGACAATAACATCCTTTAAAGAGTGTAGTGTACAATTGCGCACACAACAGCTGTAAATATACTCCTCCCCTCTTAACCACGCCCTGCCCCCAACCACTCCTCCCACCCCACCCCCGACCACGCCCCCAAACCCCCACCCACCACCTCCCAAAATCGGAGGTCTCAAGTTGGCAAGTATCGTCATAATTGCCAACCTTCCCGGATTTTCCGGGAGACTCCCGAAATTCAGCGCCTCTCCCGAAAACCTCCCGGGACAAATTTTCTCCCGAAATCCAGGCGGAGCTGGAGGCTACGCCCCCTCCAGCTCCATGCGGACCCGAGTGACGTGTCGCCAGCTTGTTTTCACGTCCGCTTTCCCACAAAATAAACAGAGTGCCTGCCCAATGACGTTATAACTGTAGAATGATCGAGGGTGAGTTCTTGGTTTCTCATGTGGGTTCATTGTTAGGCAGTATCATTAACGTCCTCCCAGCGGGGTAACAACACACAACAACAGCAGTCATGTTTTCGTCTCCAAACTTTTTCCACTGAGGGCCGCACACAGAAAAATGTAAGCGTGCGGGGGCTGTTTTGATATTTGTCATTTTTTCAAACCATAACAAAATATAAGGATTTTGTTTGTATTTTTTACTTTGAGGGCTCCCGAGGACCATAAAGGGCCGAAGTCATTAAAATGTTAAAAACAAGTCAAATTATTATTATCTTTTTTATATTGAGCGCTTACTGTAAATCAACTTCAGGTTGATATAAAGTTAAAAAAAAAAAAAAAAAGTTTTATGCCTTTTCTGTCAAAGACAACTTTTTTTTATCTGAGATGTGGCTTGTGCAGCCCTTTGAGACACCCGTTATTTAGGGCAATATATATAAACATCGATTGATTGATTTTCATAATAAAACTGAGATATGCAGTATTTCCCCGACTGCCCAAAGCATGCAGAAAGCAATATTTGATGTGAAGTACAGCCTTGAAAAGATCAATAATGCAGGACATTACTTATTTTAATGTATTAATTATTTTTGAGGTATTACAGTGAAAAGAGGTTGGGAGTTCAAACCCAAGCCGAGTCATACCAAAGACTATAAAAATGGGACCCATTACCTCACTGCTTGGCACGCAGCATCAAGGGTTGGAATGGGGGGTTAAATCCCCACAAATGATTCCCGGGCACGGCACCGCTGCTGCCCACTGCTCCCCTCACCTCCCAGGAGGTGAACAAGAGGATGGGTCAAATGCAGAGGACAAATTTCGCCACACCTAGTGTGTGTGTGACAATCATTGATACAGGTACAGATGAATAAAATCCCATTAAATATATTTGGGATCCTAAAGGGTCCCCACTCATAAAGTGATACATTTTTATTTTTATTTTTATTTTTTTTACTTTCAACACTTAAGTGATGAGATCAACTTCAGATGTATCTGTTGATTTTCCGTTTAAACTATAATTTTGCTTGTTTTATGCTCTTTTGTCAAAGAAAACGTTAATGTATTTATTAGTACGGCAAACACACAATATATGCAATATTTTCCACAGAAAACATTTTAAAGTGAAATATTTGAAATAGTTGGAGCTTTGAATAGGTGAATAATTCATTATAACATAGTTTTTTTTTGTTCTTTTTGAGCAAAGGCAAAAAGAGAAAAAGAAATATAGACAAAATTTTAAAAAAAAACTGCCTGCAAGGCAGCTTTCTGTCAACATTGCAACTTTTTCTCGTTAGATTTCACCGCATTCCACTTTCTGTAATTTTTTTTTATTTTTTATTTTTGCAATAGCATTTCCAGAATGTGTGGCAGGCCGGCAAACAATTAAAGCAGTTCGTCTGTCGTGAACAGCAATGTTGTGACACTCTTAAACAGGACAATACTGCCATCTACTGTGCATGCATATGTGACAATAACATCTACGGCTTTTAGAGCAGTGGTTCTCAACCTTTTTTTAGAGATGTACCCCCTGTGAACAATTTTTTAGTTCAAGTACCCCCTAATCAGAGCAAAGCATTTTTGGTTGAAAAAAAAAGATAAAAAAGTAAAATACAGCACTATGTCATCAGTTTCTGATTTATTAAATTGTACAACAGTGCAAAATATTGCTCATTCGTAGTGGTCTTTCTTGAACTATTTGGAAAAAAAGGTGTAAAAATAACAAAAAACTTGTTGAAAAATAAAAAAGTGATTCAATTATAAATAAAGATGTCTACACATACTGCAATGAGGTGGCGACTAGTCCAGGGTGTAGCCCCCCCTTCCGCCCGATTGTAGCTGAGATAGGCCCCCCACAACTCCAAAGGGAATAAGCAGTAGAAAATGGATGGATGGAAAGCTGTAAATATACTCCTTCCCTCTTAACCCCCAACAGTGCCCCTTGCCCAACCCCCGACCGCGCCCCCCACTTCCCGAAATCGGAGGTCTCAAGGTTGGCAAGTATAAGTATGACATTGACTCAAAATCAGGTAAGAAGGAATTTGCATGATGAGATCATAGAATTAAAACTATAGTTGAACTGGACGTTCTCTGGTTTACAAACCAGAATGTCGTCGATGCTGTGAAGCAAATATTACTGTTTGATCACATCCTCCATGATAGAGGAACCCTCACCGACCTATTACCCCCTTGAAAAAATACTAAATGGTTCATTCCTCCTGCAACAAACCCCTCATTGAACGCTTTAACAAAGACGTCATATGGTCATCAAATCTCACATGTTTGCATTTACGCAGTTCTAATATTTGGGAACCAGGATTAGATGATAGAAGAAAAGAAACATATTTAATCTATTTGTAGCAGCATCGGGCAAAGCCATCCATGCCTAAGTTTCACTTTTGCATCTCATGGCACATAATTGTTGTTAGAGATGTCCGATAATGGCTTTTTTGCCAATATCTGATATTCCAATTTTTTTTTAATTACTGTTACCCATATCAATTAATGGAGTTTGATATCTTTTTAAATCCTAGTCACAGAGGTGGAACCAAGTCATTGTTTTGCAAGTCACAAGTAAGTCTCAAGTTTTTACCCTCGAGTCTCGAGTCAAGTCCCCAGTCAAGACAGGCAAGTCCCGAGTCAAGTCCAAAGTCAAGACTGGAAAGTTTCAAGTCAAGTCCCAAGTCCTGCATTTTGAGTTTCGAGTCATTTCAAGTCCTTTTAACCACAGACTTGTGTTTGCTTTTAAAACGCTGTATGTATTTATTATTAAAAAAATTGTGCTGACATTGCACGGGGCGGCATAGCTCGGTTGGTAGAGTGGCCGTGCCAGCAACTTGAGGGTTGCAGGTTCGATTCCCGCTTGTGCCATCCTAGTTACTGCGGTTGTGTCCTTGGGCAAGACACTTTACCCACCTGCTCCCAGTGCCACCCACACTGGTTTAAATGTAACTAAGATATTGGGTGTCACTATGTAAAGCGCTTTGAGTCACTTGAGAAAAGCGATATATAAATATAATTCACTTCACTTCATAACAGCACTATTAACCAGTCATTTTAAAGATTTAACTCATTCCTTTACAGAATGAACAAATTTGAAAAAAACAAGTGCAACTGTTCTTATTTGCACAAAGGTGTTAACATTGTATTTCCATGGCATATTACATTGTAACTAGTTCCACAGCAGTTTCTATCCTGTTCTTACCTTATATCATTTATCTCATCTCATACTGTATGTCTGTTGATGTGTGCGTACACATGAAAAAAACAACAAATACATGAAAATAACAAGAAACAGAGTTGTACTTTTCAACTTGTCCAGGGTGTACCCCGCCTTCCGCCCGATTGTAGCTGAGATAGGCGCCTGCGCCACCAAAAGATGTAGTAAGCGGTAGTAAATGGATGGAGTTGTACTTTTTAGATTTCACTGCCCTATGGAATATGTACACATATTCTTAATATAGTATACATTTTAGCTGACCTGTATTTGACTATGTTTGTCTTTTTGTAGGTGGGTAAAATACGCAGTGCTGCTGACCACCGTCTAACGTTACGTTACTGTGTGTGATACATTGACTAACGTAACATTATGTGTAGGTACCTCATGCAACCCTGTTTGAAAAAAAAATCACGACAAAAAGTATGAATAAGGTAGCGAACTGCAGTGGACGCAACAAATTGTCTTGTTTGCAATGACGTTATAACCATAGACATATTATAAGTAGACGCAGCATTGGCGGCTGTGACGTGAGCAATTTGGCCGCCATCTTGAAGTGGTGATGAGGAGCCGGCAAGCAGCCTAAACTGACAGTTGACAGGTAGCAAACAAAGATGCTGCGCTGGTGTTCAGCGTTTTCCTGCTCAAATGAGCGGACTGTTGAAAATAGGAATCGGGGGATTACTGTTCACAAGTAATATTTAACATTAACATGGTTGTATTTTGTGAAAATATTACCACAGAGTTGAGTAGGAGCAAATATCTTAAATTTGTATGTGAAAATCACAAAGAAATGTATAAATATGTAATGTATTCATACATTGTTTATGTAGGATATATGCATGTATATATAACCTAATCATATTGTTTCTTCACCTTAAAAATAGCTGACTGTTTTTTCCCCCTTTTTGGGATTATTATTCCCAGTTTTGATCTTGGACGTCTGCTCACTTATAGCATATCAGAATATTCTATTACTGTTAAGCAAACTATGAACATTGTTGAGATAGAATTACAACAAAACAGAAACATTGTTGTTGCATGTGTATATATAAAACCAGGATCAAAAGTGGAAACCTTCATGGATAAATTAGAGGAAATGATTAATGGTTTAAATAAAAATAGAACTATTGTAATTTGTGGAGATTATAATATTGATCTTCTAAAGGTGGATTCACATAAACAAACATCAGATTTTTTAGAGATTTTATATGAAAAAGGGCTGTACCCATGAATTACAAAGCCTAGCAGAATAACCACAACTAGTGCAACCTTAATAGATAATATCTTTACAAATGTTTTAGGGATTCACATCACTACTGGGTTAGTGATGAATGACATAAGTGATCATCTGCCTATATTTGCAATATTTGACTATCAATTCCCTAAAAGAAGATATTATCAAATACTTAAGAGGAAAAGAAGTGTCAACCATGTTAACAACTTTAGGGATGACCTATTAAAACAAGAGTGGAAAGAGGTGTACACTGACGATATAAATACTACTTATGATTCTTTTCTTAAACATTATATTACTCTGTATAACAAGCATTGTCCTGAGGTTCCATGCAGATCTAAACAAAGGCATAATAATGCACCTTGGATGACAAACAGTTTGAAAAATGCATGTAAAAAGAAAAATAGACTTTATAAGGAGTTTATCAAATCAAGAACAGAGAATGCTGAAAAACGATATAAAAACTACAAAAACAAGTTGACCAATATATTGAGACAAGCAAAAAGGGAATATTACAAAAGAATGTTGCATGAAAATAAAAATAACATAAAGGCTACATGGAATAGTTTAAATAAAGCAATAGGGAATAGGACAAGGCGAGCAGAACTACCTAGATGTTTTAAAAAAGATAATATGTTAATTGAAAACAAAGATGAAATTGTCAATGAATTGAATCAATTCTTTGTAAATGTAGGACCTAGCTTAGCAAACAAAATACCTAGAGCTAATGATCAATCAGGGGATGTCTGGAAAAGGGAAAATAAAGTTATGCGGTCAATGTTTCTTAGTGAAGTGACTGAGAATGAAATATTGTCTGTGGTTTACAAACTAAAAAACAAGACCTCAACAGACAATGAGGGCATTGACATGAGTATAATAAAAAACACAATTGATTGCATCATTAAACCATTGCATTATATAATTAATTGTTCTTTTAAAGTAGGGGTTTTCCCAGACAGTATGAAAACAGCTAAGTTTATACCTTTGTTTAAAACCAGGGATAAACATACAATTGGTAATTATAGACCAGTATCTCTCTTATCTCAATTTTCAAAAGTGCTTGAAAAACTGTTTGTTAATAAATTAGACTGTTTTATTGAAAAACATAAATTATTAAATGAAAATCAGTATGGATTTCGATCAAATAGGTCTACGAGCTTGGCCATCATGAACATTATTGAAGAGATTACAACTGCAGTTGATCAAAATAAATACACAATAGGAGTGTTCATTGATTTAAAGAAGGCATTTGACACTGTAGATCATCAAATTCTCATTTCTAAATTATATACTCATGGAGTCTGAGGAGTTGCACTGGACTGGTTAACCAGTTATTTACATCAACGACAGCAATATGTTGAGATCGATGATCATAGGTCAGAATGTATGAATATTGAATGTGGAATTCCACAAGGTTCGATTTTAGGACCCAAACTTTTTCCTTTATATATAAATGATATTTGTGCGGTTTCGAAAATTTTACAGCGCGTATTATTCGCAGACGATACAAATTTATACTGTTCAGGAGATGACTTGAAAATTTTAGCCAATAATATTGAAGAGGAAATGTGGTTGATATAAATAAATTATCTTTAAATTTGGAAAAGACTAAATATATGGTATTCGGTAATAAAAGAAAGATATAAGTTAGTTTTTCCATAAACAATGTGAAAATTGAGAAGGTGTCTGAAATCAGATTTCTTGGGGTCATCTTAGATGAAAAGTTGACATGGAAAGCTCATATAATGCACGTGAAAAATAAGGTATCTTAAAGCTTATTTATTTTGAACAAGGTTAAATATAGTTTTCCATACAACACAATGACAATGTTATATTGCTCAAATATACTACCTTATTTCAATTATTGTGCAGAAATATGGGGAAATACATATCATAGCAACATAATGCCTTTATTTCTTTCAAAGAAAAGAGCAAATCGAATCATTTTTAAAGTAGGATATAGAGACCACACAAATCCACTCTTCATTAGGTCAGGATTACTAAAACTAAAAGACATTGTAGAATTTAATACTCTGTTAATAATGTTCAAAGCGAGAAATAAAGTTCTTCCGAAAGACATACAAAAGTTATTTGTGTTCACATCTAAAGATGAGAACCACAGAAGGCCGTATGACTTAAAACATCCAAGAGCGCGAACAAATTTGAAACAAATGTGCTTGTCTGTTGTTGGTGTGAAAGCATGGAATTCTCTAAACAAAGACTTAAAAAGCTGTAAGAATATCTTTGTATTTAAAAAGAGTTATAAAAAGAGAAAACTGGAATTATATCAAACTGAGTTTTGATTTAGATTGGACGTGTCATTGTGAAAGTGCCTAAAGGAAAATGTAAAAGTATGTTGGAGTTTGGGTGTTGGTGGAGGGAACAGTTATAAAGTCATCTAAAATACTGTAATTTGTGTTAAAAAAAAAAGGGGGGCAGATAAATATAAGAATATTATTCTTCCATCTGCTCCTTTCTGATCATGGAAATGTATAAGAAAAAAAACAATGAAAGTGTCAATTGTACGTGGCTTGTAAATATGCATTTTCATGAAAGGAATAAAAATAAATGATGATGAAGATGATGATGAACATGCCAAAAAAATTGTATTTTATCATAGTTACACGTATGACAAAAAAAGCACGTCGATATCAGTGGTATTTAGTGAGGTAATATGAATTAAATGCGCTGACAGTCCATTTCTCCTGCCAAATGAATTGCACTGAGTGGAGCGGATCACCACTCCAAGATGGCGGCCCCGCGTCACGTCAGCGCCAGTAGGCAGTAGCGCGCCATGCTGCATCTACTTAGAGTAGGTCTATGGTTATAACGTTAGCAGTGAGTTTACAGCCTCACTGATTTAACTAAACAGCAAATAAAAGTAACATTACTCAGCCAATAAACGTTAACTTACATTCAAAACTTACCCTTCTTTGTGCATCTTCGAATGTTGAACGAAGTTGGAAGTTGTTGCGTCTCCGTCTGTAATCTTCCAACGAAGCGCAAGCTTTGCTTACTGGAATTCGTTTTTTGTTGACCAAGTCGTAGTTTTAATACCCGAACGAAACAATTGTTGGCATAATTTTTCCTCACCGGTGTGTTGTTTGAGAGCTCTCCTTCATTGGTTTTCAGGCAATTTGATTGGCTGAATGCTGTGTGACGAAAATAACGTGGATGTAATTTGATTGGCTGTTGTTCTGACAGGTAGTGCACACACTGTCATCGCACGCACGCTGACAGACACGGACAGATACGGAGCGCTCCTGAATAATTTTTTAATCGTTGGGTTTTGGGGAAAGTCGCAAGTCTTGTCAAGTCAAAAGGCTCAAGTCCAAGTCCATTTACAAGTCATTGATGTTAAAGTCTAAGTCGAGTTGCAAGTCTTTTTACATTTTGTCAAGTCGAGTCTAAAGTCATCAAATTCATGACTCGAGTCTGATTCGAGTCCAAGTCATGTGACTCGAGTCCACACCTCTGCCTAGTCATATTTTAGAACAGCTAAGTATTAGCCATGCGTACACCTTGAAGGTTGGAATGTAGCAAAAAGTCATAACACCCTTCTTATCTCAAATGTCCCAGGCTTAAGAGGAGGGAGAGAGGAGAAGAAGGGGGGCGAGTGAGAGGGGGTAAGAGGCGAAACTTCTGTAGTATGGTCAGATCAACTCGGGCGATGCTATTTGAATGTGTCGTGAATAGATTTTGTCTGCTAAAGCTTTGGTAATAAAATATCAAGAAAAGCTACTCTGTCTCAGAATTAATTTAAAACCAGCTCATGTGTCATCCAACGAACTCTGGGGGGTGGCCGGCAGAAGAAGACCGGGTTGGAACACAACAATTGGGGGCTCGTTCGGGATGACACGTTGAGAATTAGACTTCTCTTACAAGCTTCCGGACTGATTCACTGGGCCAACACATAAATCAAGGTAAGCAGAGCCTTTTTCTAAAATCTGCATTAGGAGTCTATCCTGAAGTTTGTAAGTCAAACACTGTTTTGTATTCCAGACACAGAGTGGTCATTTTGATAGATCGGTTGCATTTTTGCCTTGTCCACCATTAAATAAAAGTTGTTTTATAGTTGTTCTTATAATACCTACTTCAGAAAACATATGAGTGAATGATCCATCCATTTATTTATCTTCCTCTGCTTTTCGGAGGTCGGGTCGCGGGGGCAGCAGCCTAAGAAAGGAAGCCCAGTGACTTCATTCTCCCGGGCCATTTAGTGTAGGTCAGAGTGAATGATAAATTATGTTTGTTATTATTAAAGTTTGATATGATACAGCTGTGCTTCTGGGTGAGACATTTGAGATAAGAGTTGTCTTAAAGGGGAACATTATCACCAGACCTATGTAAGCGTCAATATACAGTATACCTTGATGTTGCAGAAAAAAGACCATATTTTTTCAACCGATTTCCGAACTCTAAAAGGGTGAATTTTGGCGAATTAAACGCCTTTCTATTATTCGCACTCGGAGCGATGACGTCACATTGTGACGTCACATAAGTAGTCAATCCGCCATTTTCTAAAACACATTACAAACACCAAGTCAAATCAGCTCTGTTATTTTCCGTTTTTTCGACTGTTTTCCGTACCTTGGAGACATCATGCCTCGTCGGTGTGTTGTCGGAGGGTGTAACAACACGATCAGGGACGGATTCAAGTTAACTTACGTGGAGTGTGCATCGATTAGCACGGCATGCTAATTGATGCTAACATGCTGTTTAGGCTAGCTGTATGTACATCTGTACATACAAATTTAATGCCACAAATTTAATGTACACCCACATTTAATGCCAAACAAACACTTACTAAGCGACGGATTTAAGTTGCTCCAGTGTCACAAGATGCGAAAGTCCCGATTGTTTGGTCTGCACATTTTACCGGCGATGTTAAGGCAGACATGGCACAGAGTTGTATGGATATCCTGCAGATGCATTTCCAACAATAAAGTCAACGAAATTACAAAGGTGAGTTTTGTTGATGTTATTGACTTATGTGCTAATCAGACATATTTGGTCACGGCATGACTGCCAGCTAATCGATGCTAACATGCTATTTAGGCTAGCTGTATGTACATTTGTAGCCATATTTGCATCCAGCCTTTCCCTGCACCCACATTTAATGCCAAACAAACACTTACCAATCGACGGCTTTAAGTTGCTCCAGTGTCACAAGATGCGAAAGTCCCAATCGTTTGGTCTGTACATTTTACCGGCGATGCTAAGGCAGACATGGCACAGAGATGTATGGATATCCTGCAGATTGCATTTCCAACGTAAAATCAACGAAATCACAAAGGTGAGTTTTGTTGATGTTATTGACTTATGTGCTAATCAGACATATTTGGTCACGGCATGACTGCCAGCTAATCGATGCTAACATGCTATTTAGGCTAGCTGTATGTACATTTGTAGCCATATTTGCATCCAGCCTTTCCCTGCACCCACATTTAATGCCAAACAAACACTTACCAATCGACGGATTTAAGTTGCTCCAGTGTCACAAGATGCGAAAGTCCCGATCGTTTGGTCTGCACATTTTACCGGCGATGCTAAGGCAGACATGGCACAGAGATGTATGGATATCCTGCGACACTCAATCGTTGGTTAGAAGGCGATCACCGAATAGCATCAATAGCTATTCGCTCAATAGCTTCAGTTTCTTCTTAATTTTCGTTTTCGCTATCTGCCTCCATACTCCAACCATCCGTTTCAATACATGCGTAATCTGTTGAAACGCGTAAGCCACTGAAATCCGAGTCTGAATCCGAGCTAATGTCGCTATATCTTGCTGTGCTATCCGCCATGTTGTTTTTATTGGCATCACTGGATGACGTCACAGGAAAATGGGCGGTGGCTTCACAGATAGCAAAAATCAGGCACTTTAAGGCCTTTTTTCAGGATATTCCATGATGGGTAAAATTTTGAAAAAACTTCGAAAAATAAAATAAGCCACTGGGAACTGATTTGTATTGGTTTTAACCCTTCTGAAATTGTGATAATGTTCCCCTTTAATAACAAGGGCGTCTGAAGAGGGCAGAAAAAAAAATACAGACAAAAAGGTTGCCACACTCTCTGCTCTAGTCAAAACAAATCGTCCCCCAAACGTTAAACAAATTCTAATCAGAGGACATACTGAGCTATGAGAGCTTAAGTAAATAGACAGAGAGCAAACCACCAAGAATAATTGGAATAAATCCATGCTTTTATTTTGTAGAATAACACGCACGACAGGAAGTCAGAGTGCACAACTAACTAACTGATAGACACAAATGATGGTCTAATTAAATTATAGATAATCTACAGTTGATTTAAAAAAATACTTAAATATACATGAAGTAGCTAGGTATAATCTTTGAAATAGGGGTATTGATTAACATTTAACGGGACAATCATTGCTGTGATTTTAAACGTGATATGCAGAATTGGACTAAGGAAGAGGACAATGACAAGGCTGTGACAAAGTAACAAGGAAACAACTCCTTAATTTACAAATCACTGAAGCAAAAATGTCAAAAGAACCGAAAGGTCAAAAATCAGCTAAAGTTATTCAGCAGTGGGTGACATTCATTTTGAGTTCCAGCAGGCGGAGAAAAGAATCCTCAACAGACGTGAGACCAGACAGATGGACTCGGGTGTTGGACAACGCGGTGCTTCAAGGCTAGTCCGGGGTGGAAACTGTTTCGCCTGTGACCAACCTGGTCACTGGGTTCAAGACTGTCCCAACATTTTCGAACGGGAAAATGCCGCCAGACAAACACAAAGGGGTGGCAGAGGGCGCCCACAGCAGAAGCCCCAGCAGGAAATACAGACAGGCCCCATGCTGGACATAAGTGTCAACGGACAATGCTATCAGTTGGTGATTGACACTGGTGCCACCCACTCATCTCTGAATGCGGACGTACCAAAGAAACTGTGTGCTTCCCTTTTGAAGGTCGAAGGCTTCGCTGAGGTCACAAGAATGTTACATGTCACCAAACCACTTCTGGTTCAAATTGCTGGACACACACTGAAGCACCCCTTCGTGGTCGACCTACACACACCGTGCCTGCTTGGTAATGACCTGCTTTACAAACTGTACCCTGACATTCAGTATCGCACAGAAGGGACCTTCCTGGGGTTACCTGACGGAACTACCACCCAGCTGCGACATCACTACCGAGGCTCCTCCATGAGCATGAGCTCATACCACAGCTTGGAGCACCAGAAGTGGCTGACACCTGCTGAGTACCCCAACTCCTGTTCCAACTGTTCTATCAGTGAAAACCCTGGCTGACTGAGCTGTTTCCGTGTGCACCACCACCCGACCCGCCATATGTTTTGATAACCAGTTAGACAACTCATACCAGGAGGCCTTTGACTCCTTTTATATATATATATACACTGTATATGTTGGAACTCAAGGTGTGGCTGCTCATGTTGACATATCTTTGCAACAACTACCATGGTATAAGATGGACACAAATGCTGTCCCACATTATTCCCTTGCTCTCTGTTCCGCCTACGAAACCAAAGACTTAGGTCCAAGGAATATATAAATATAAGCATATTTTGTCGCTTTCACCATATTGAATAATTTACTTGACTATCAGCTAAACTTTTTCTTAGATGTTTCTGAAAGTGATAGTAATACAAACACAGTCCCTAATTTTGAAAAAGAAGGGAGACGAGTTGAGGGGGGGATTCAGACTCCTTACAACAAAATCGACAATCATCCGACTCTGACAATTTCTATAGTTTTAACATTTTTCAGTTAAAACCATAAAGTCAAGTTTAGAAGTAGTAATAAAATCATTGACTAAAAATGATTTGTTATTCAGAGACCTGACATTCAACAGACCCATCCTGATGGTGTTATTGACAGGATTCGATGTTGGCTTTGTTTAGGAGAGAATAGAAATGAGATTGTTTAGGTTAGCAGGGTGGCTAAGTTTCCCAATGGTTACTCTCTTGGTTGTCACAACAGGAAGGTAGAAGGTGCCATGATTTGATGTAGGCATGAGGCTTGTCAGGGCGAGGCGGGGTTTGCCGTAAGGGGGAAGTGGAGTAGTTTTAACATTTTTTCAGTGGGTAAAAAGTTGTGACTAAATTTTATTTGAAAATAACGAGTTTGCACATCGATAGTGGTTTAGTAGATTAATTTGGAATATGGAGGAGATGAGGTAACATCTGTGTAAAGTTTGTGATTTCATTGATATGATCAATCAGGTACAAGTGAAAAGGTACTTGCTGACTTGCGTTGACAATTACAGTGGTTGGCCGGAAGCAACCACTACCTAAAAAGAGGATGCAAAATCAGTAATTAAATGGCTTGTTAATAACCTAATAGCCCGACATTGTTTCCCCAAAAAGATTAGGTCAGACAACGACAGCCATTTAAAAAAAATGCTCACTTAGCCTTGGTCGAAAAAGCTCTCGGACTAGAACACAGGTTCGGTTCGGTGTACCATCCTCAGTCCCAAGGTAAGGTCGAGAGAATGAACAAGAATCAAAACAAATTGGCTAAAATCTGTGCAAAGACCAATATGAAGTGACCATTCGAATGTCCATGAACAAAACTGTTTTTTCACCCTTTGAATTGCACACAAGTCAGCCCTTCCCAGGTCCAGCCGCCCCCCTGGAAGGAGGAATCAGCGTATAACCAAAATGGTGCGTTGAGCAAATTCAGAATTTGGGGCGGCATAGCTCGGTTGGTAGAGTGGCCGTGCCAGCAACTTGAGGGTTGCAGGATCGATTCCCGCTTCTGCCATCCTAGTCACTGCCGTTGTGTCCTTGCGCAAGACACTTTACCCACCTGCTCCCAGTGCCACCCACACTGGTTTAAAATGTAACTTAGATATTGGGTTTCACTATGTAAAGCGCTTTGAGTCACTAGAGAAAAGTGCTATATAAATATAATTCACAATTTGTGTAACAATTTCTCTACACAGATTCGTGAGCAACAATCCACCACTCCAGGAACCCTTCCGCCCGTTGAGTGGGTCAAGATCAAAGTCATAAAGCGCAAGTGGACAAAGCCCAGATAGACCAGTCCCTTCAAGGTTGTGGAACGGTTGTTCCACGCCCTTCGACTGGCTGGTAAAGGCGACACCTGGTACCACCTCTCCCTATGCACTCCTGCTGGAGGACCTGACAGATCTCCAGCAGATGTCACTGCCGACATCGCCACAACACCTGTCCCTCTCGACCCCCTAGCAGCGCCTTTTGAGCCTGAGGCATCTGAAGATGAACGGGAGCAGGCAGACGACTCACTTTTAGACACTGAAGGGGGTGTTGTGCTGGTAACCTCTTCCCCCAGGTCATAGAAGAGAGACGCTTTAGTAATTTACACACATAGTCTCAGAGCCCAGAAGAAGACGCAGAGAGAGATCTTTCCCCGTTGAGCAGCCGTCTACCTTCGTGTAGATCTACCAGACCTGCTCAACTGCTATATCATTTATCCAAAACTATCATATATCCTTACTTGAGACCAACCTATGTACTCGATGTTATACAACTTCTCTTACTTGTTTTCAGCATAACTATTGGTGTCGTTACAATAAGTGAAAAGTTTGATTTTGATCCCCGTTTCGTTACCTAAATTACTCTGATTTTGATAGGCGGAAGACAGGATGTTACACCCAGCAGTATTCCCGGACAGACTGGTACTTAGGCTTGTTTTAATGTCCTTGTGCCTCAGTCCTTCCTTCCCGACGACAGTGACTGATAAGTGTCTTAGAACAAATGGCGGACTTGAAATAGACTGGAACAGCAAGACTTACTTTTTTGACCTGTGCAGTGTGATTGATTCCGAGGGACATAATACCTATTACCGTAGTAGTAACCTCTATCTTTGTTACGACTCAACCTTGAGCTATTGGTGTTGGAAGCAGAATACATACTCTAAGGGGTGGTGCCCCCTGTTATCACATAAAAACTATTCAGGAAGGGATGACCTTCCAGAGGAATTTTGATCGTTCCCAGAACCCCATCGCCCTTACAATTGCCAACCTGGGTGTCTTGCCCATTTGGCCCAGTCCGATTTATGTTGTGTTGGGGGTAGACCAGACTGGTACAGACACCAAAGGGATTATTAAAATAATGTTCTTGAGAGGGTGTTAAATACCTCTGCCCCCTCTGTAGCACCTAAAGTGCAACTCCACCTCGGTGACGTTTCAAAGGCTCTCACATCTGTATATACTAATGACATCACCACTGAGGACCTGGTAGCTTTGAACCTAGGAGCGGGTGCAGGCAACCTGTGGCTGAGGTGGATGACTAGCATGGCCAGGAGCCAAACCATGGGTGATTCCGTTGCTTGTTCCGCTGGGCGTCCCTTTCCCCACACTTACCCCTCCCCTTTTAAGTTGACTGACACATATGGCTCAAACTGCCTTATCTCTTTGTTTTCTGAACCTACGTCGCCAGGGTGTGATTTGTTGGCTAGTGTGTACCCTCCTGTTGACAATTCCACCCGATTTCTTCCTTTTGTGGCCCAAAAGATGAATTACACGTGTTTTCAATTCCCAGGACCTTCTTCGCCCCCCAACAAATTGGGTGACATTGACCCTTCCTGGTGCACCACACTGATAGAGGGCTCAAAAATAGGCCCTTGGGCACAGGCTGACTTATTCTGGTATTGTGGGGAGCACAGGTTGTACATTAGAATCCCGACAGCAGCCGTTGGGCTTTGTGCTATGGTTAGACTGGTGACCCCACTCACCCTAGTGGGTACCAAATGAACACCCCTTGGAACTCCTGTTTCAGCGGCCTCTTTGACTTCCCGCCAACGCCGTCATGTTCTATCTAGGAGGAGTGTAAGGGGCTCCTTTGATTTGATGAGAAACCCTGATGGTGTTTACTTTGATGCAATAGGACAACCATGGGGGATCCCGGACAACATAAATTGTGGTGTGAATCCTGTGCAGGATTCGAGAACCTTCGTATCATTGGTGCTATATTCCCTGTGACTGCAACTAAAAATTGTAGAACGCATTAACTATGTTTTTTATAATCTGTTGAGACTGACCAACCTGACTCGTGACGCTGTTGAGGGACTTGCTGAACAAATTGCCCCGACCTCCCTCAGGCCATCCATTGCTATGTCTCTGAAGGGGGTCAAGCAAAGTAATGACTTTCGAGAATGGCTAGATTTCTTCCCTGACCATGATGACATTGACAAGGACTCCCTCCCTTTAACTCCCATGTAACTGTGCTGTTATTTTATTGCTAGCTTGCTAAAACTTTAATGTGGGGCGTGCTTTAGAAGTTTTTTATTTGTGTTAGAGATCTTTTGTAGAAGATCTGAAGGGGGATTGACGGAGATAGATATCTTTTTATATCCTAGTCACATTTTAAAACAGCTAACTGTTGGACTTACGTAGGCCTTGATAGTAGTATATAACTAACAACAATAACACTCTTATCTCAAATGTGCCAGGCTGAGAAGGAAAATAGATATGGGAATTCGTTCTAGAAGAGGAGGGGGAGAAGAGGAGGAGGGGGCCGGTGAGAGGGAGAGTAGAGGCGAAACTTCCATTGTAGAATTAGATCAATTTGAGCACTACAATTGAAAGGTTGTTGTATCAAAGATTGGTCTCCTAGAGCTGTAGAATAAAATATCAAGATAATGTACTCTGTCTAAGGGATTCATTTATGACCAGCATATGTGTCATCGAACCAACCTGGGAGGTGACCGGCAGAAGACCGGGTCCAACGCAACAGTACATATTGAATCATTATTCCTCATTTGTAGCTATATTTGCATCCAGCCTTTCCCTCCACCCACATTTAATGCCAAACAAACACATACCAATCGACGGATTCAAGTTGCACCAGTGGTCAAAAGATGTGAAAGTCCCTCGATTGTTCTGCACTCTTTACCGACGATAGAGATGCTACGACAGAGATGGCAGGAATGTGTGGATATCCTGCGACACTAAAAGCAAATGCATTTCCAACGATAAAGTCAACAAAATCACAAAGGTGAGTTTTGCTGATGTTATTGACTTATGTGCTTATCAGAAATATTTGGTCATGGCATGACTGCAAGCTAATCGATGCTAACCTGCTATTTAGGCTAGCTGTATGTACATATTGCATCATTATGCCTCATTTGTAGCTATATGTGCATCCAGCCTTTCCCTCCAACCACATTTAATGCCAAACAAACACATACCAATCGACAGATTCAAGTTGCACCAGTGGTCAAAAGATGCAATCGTTGGTTAGAAGGTGATCGCCGAATTCGTCCTCGTTGCCCCTGTCTGTCAATAGCTTCAGTTTCTTCTTCAATTTCGTTTTCGCTATCTGCCTCCACACTCCAACCATCCGTTTCAATACATGCGTAATCTGTTGAATCGCTTAAGCCGCTGAAATCCGAGTCTGAATCCGAGTTAATGTCGCTATATCTTTCTGTGCTATCCGCCATGTTTGTTTGTATGGGCATCACGCAGTGACGTCACAGGAAAATGGACGGGTGGATATAGCGATGGTGGAAATCAGGCAGTTTGAAGTGTGATGAGTAAAATTTTGAAAAAAA
This sequence comes from Nerophis ophidion, assembly GCF_033978795.1. Classification (NCBI taxonomy): domain Eukaryota; kingdom Metazoa; phylum Chordata; class Actinopteri; order Syngnathiformes; family Syngnathidae; genus Nerophis; species Nerophis ophidion. The sequence continues at coordinate 15,690,031 of NC_084624.1, read as the reverse complement.
CTTTGAAAAATAAAGTAAGCCACTGGGAACTGATTCTGAAATTGTGATAATGTTTCCCTTTGAGAGTTGCTCCCCCCAAAGTGTGAATTCTTGGGTGATGGCGCACACTTACTGCCAAGGGGGAGAATGCTGCACAGACAGAATCCCTGCAGTTGCACAGCTGTTTTCATTTAAGTACATGGGAAAATAGGACCCATAAAGTCGAATACTTACCAAACAAACACAAACAAACACAAGAGGAAGAGGATGGGCAGTGCACAGAAAATGGAGTCTCTTGTCTGGACTGACGATAAAGTAGAAAGACTTCTGTGAGGCACATTACTTTAAAGGGGACCATTATCACAATTTCCGAGGGGTTAAAACCAATACAAATCAGTTCCCAGTGGCTTAGTTTTTTTCAAAATTTTGCCAATCATGGAATATCCCGAAAAAAGGCTTTAAAGTGCCTGATTTTCGCTATCTGTGAAGCCACCGTCCATTTTCCTGTGACATCAACCAGTGATGCCAATACAAACAACAAGGCGGATAGCACAGCAAGATATAGCGACATTAGCTCGGATTCAGACTCTGATTTTAGCGGCTTAAGCAATTCAACAGATTACGCATGTATTGAAACGGATGGTTGGAGTATGGAGGCAGATAGCGATACGAAATTGAAGAAGAAACTGAAGCTATTGAGCGAATAGCTATTGACGCTATTCTGCGATCGCCTTCTAACGATTGAGTGTCGCAGGATATCCATACATCTCTGTGCCATGTCTGCCTTAGCATCGCCGGTAAAACGTGCAGACCAAACGATCGGGACTTTCGCATCTTGTGACACTGGAGCAACTTAAATCAGTCGATTGGTAAGTGTTTGTTTGGCATTAAATGTGGGTGCAGGGAAAGGCTGGATGCAAATATAGCTACAATATAGCCTAAATAGCACGTTAGCATCGATTAGCTGACCCAATATATCTGATTAGCACATAAGTCAATAACATCAACAAAACTCACCTTTGTGATTTCGTTGACTTTATCGTTGGAAATGCATCTGCAGGATATCCATACATCTCTGTGCCATGTCTTCCTTAGCATCGCCGGTAAAATGTGCTGACGAAACGATCGGGACTTTCGAATCTTGTGACACTGGAGCCACTTAAATCCGTCGATTGGTAAGTGTTTGTTCGGCATTAGATGTGGGAGTACATTAAATTTGTGGCATTAAATTTGTGTGTACAAATGTACATACAGCTAGCCTAAATAGCATGTTAGCATCGATTAGCATGCTGTGCTAATCAATGCACACTCCACGTAAGTCAACTTGAATCCGTCCCTGATCGTGTTGTTACACTCTCCGACAACACACCGACGAGGCATGATGTCTCCAAGGTACGGAAAACAGTCGAAAAAACGGAAAATAACAGAGCTGATTTGACTTGGTGTTTGTAATGTGTTTGAGAAAATGGCGGTTGACTACCTATCCGAATACAAATAATAGAAAGGCGTTTAATTCGCCAAAATTCACCCATGTAGATTTCGGAAATCGGTTAAAAAAATATATCAACGCTTACATAGGTCTGGTGATAATGTTCCCCTTTAAGAGAAAACCAAATATCGCGAGAATGAGAATAATATCGTTTCAGGGGACCCAGCACGCAGTTGCCATGTGCAAATAACACAATACTTCATTGTTCTGACCTCAAAACTTTCCGGTTTGCACAGGGCCTCAGAGACCACTATTGTAAGTCTGTGAGCATGAACTGATAAGCGAAGCTGTGCATGTCAACAGTTTCCTTGTAAACGTGTGCAATGACAGGAAAGTGTTAACAACTGATGACACTCATTTACGTCAGTACCAGTACCCTTTTAACAAAGTCTGTGCAAACACCTGACCATGCGGACATTCAGTGCATAAATAGCGAGTAGAGGCAGCAGCATGTGAAATGTCTACTGCCAACGGTCAATGACACAATGACCACAAGATCAAGACTATTTGCACAATCCAATCAGATCCAGTTACAGACCTCTATCAAAAGACAAGTTTCAGAACAACAACACTCAGTTTTGAGCTCTATTAATATGTGTCAATATGCTCATTTTAAGGGCTTTTGAAATGATATTGGATACCAGTGTTGGCAATGCAGTAAGTTTATTTTTGATGAAATACTCTAAAAAAATATGAAGTTGGATACAAAGTAAATCTGCTTTCGTCTTCTCTTGGCTGATATGCTCGGAATCCGTAACCTCCTTAATCAAACCGGTCTGCTAACTATGGTGTGATTAATAAATACTCAGCCAGTATGATCAATACCAATATTTTGTATTTAAAAAAATGATTTTATCCTTTTCAATTGTAAGTCATGTTTAATACCATAAGATAAGTATTATTTTTATTCACCTGGAGTCATGTTTGTATGTTAGGTGTACAGTCCTAAATTGGTCCAGTCATTTTTGACCATTATAAGTTTCTTTGAAAGCCTCGACCAGTAGTCCTGTGTAGTGTTGTTTTCGTCAACGATAACGATGACGATGACGAAATCATTTCGTTGACGGCACTTTTTTTCATGACAATAACGAGACGGCGACGAGATAAACATGTCTCTCTGATGACGAAAACATGACGAGACGTGTGTGAGTTTTCGTTGACGAGAACGGACGAAAATGTTAGTGGGTAATCTGTCAGACGTTTAAAATGCACGACATTTCTGTTTATTGTGTGTGTCAATTAAAACCTAAAAAGTATCTGCTGCTGCCTTCAGCAGGCTGCTGCATTCTATCCTTGTTTGGTCACGCCCACCAACTGGCGTGCAGCGTCCATTACAACGTGCTCATCACGTCACACTGTTGTTGTTCATCAGGCAATGGACCGTGATGGCGGCGGCAGTTTCAACACAGGGGCTCGGTGGTTGCAGACGTAGAGACGACATATGGGTGTATTTTAAATATAACCCAGCAGATAATAAAACAGAGTGTATTGTGAAGGAAGACGGTGACAAATGTGGCCACAAAATTTGCGGAAAAAATACGACCAACCTTAAAGGGGAACATTATCACAATTTCAAAAGGGTTAAAAACAATAAAAATCAGTTCCCAGTGGCTTGTTGTATTTTTTGAAGTTTTTTTCAAAATTTTACCGGTCTCGGAATATCCCTCAATAAAGCTTTAAAGTGCCTTATTTTCGGCTCTCTGCGAAGACACTGGCCATTTCCCTGTGACGTCACACAGTGCTGCCAATGTAAACAAACAATGGGAATACCACAGCAAGATATAGTGACATTAGCTCGGATTCAAACTCGGATTTCAGCGACTTAAGCGATTCAACAGATTACGCATGTATTGAAACAGATGGTTGGAGTATGAAAATATTGAAGAAGAAACTGAAGCTATTGAGCGAATAGCTATTGACGCTATTCATAGCCATAGCATGGCCGAATAGCTGCGTTAGCATCGCCGGTAAAATGTGCGGACCAAACGATCAGGACTTTCGCATCTTTTGACACTGGAGCAACTTAAATCCGTCGATTGGTAAGTGTTTTTTTCGCATTAAATGTAGGTGGAAGGAAACGTAACATAGTTGCAAATGCATCTGCAGGTTATCCATACATCTCTGTGCCATGTCTGCTTTAGCACCGCCGGTAAATAGCATGTTAGCATCGATTAGCGTAGCATGTTAGCATCGATTAGCTGGCAGTCAACATCAACAAAACTCACCTTTGTGATTTCGTTGACTATCGTTGCAAATGCATTTGCAGGTTATCCCTACATCTCTGTGCCATGTCTGCCTTAGCATCGCCGGTCAAATGTGGAGACATCTGGCACATTCAATGCGGGTCTGGCGGCAGACACTTTCGCATCTTCGGGCCAGTGGTGCAACTTGAATCCCTCCCTGTTAGTGTTGTTACACCCTCCGACAACACACCGTCGAGGCATGATGTCTCCAAGGTTCCAAAAAATAGTCAAAAAAACGGAAAATAACAAAGCTGAGACCCGGTGTTTGTAATGTGTTGAAAATGAAAATGGTGGGTGCGTTACCTCGGCGACGTCACATTCTGATGTCATCGCCTCCAGCGCGATGAACAGAAAGGCGTTTAATTCGCCAAAATCCACCCATTTAGAGTTCGGAAATCGGTTAAAAAAAATATAAGGTCCTTTTTCTGCACCATCAAAGTATACAGTATATTGACGCTTACATAGCTCTGGTGATAATGTTCCCCTTTAAGCGGCACCTTAAGGCTCGCCACAAGGATATTTTTCGAAGATAAGTTACAAATGCTGTTAACATAATCGATAAATGTCATAGTAAGTTAATACATTAGTACGTTTTCCACATACTCCTAGCGCAAATGGGCTGCTAACTTCAGGCTAAAGTTAACTTTTGTTACGCTAACGTCAATTCATTACATTCAGTGACGGTGTGGTTATCTCTTTGTGAGTACGTTCTGTCAGCACATAACTTGTGCTGTCGGTATGAAAGACCTCCTGTGTCGTTCCGTGTTGCATTTTGGGAGTCTGAGCCTTCCACTGAACGTGTTCATTCTCTCCGCAAGGTCCGAGTGTAGTGGGTGGGAGGTGTTGTCCATAACGGCGAGGAGTTTCCTAGACTTCTTCTCTCTGACACCACCGCCAGAGAGTCTAGCTCCACTCCCACCACGTTACTGGCCTTCTCTACCAACTTGTCCAGTCTGTTTGCGTCCCTCGCTCTCAGCCCACTGCCCCAGCAAGCCACGGCGTACAAGAAGGCGCCTGCCACCACCGACTTGTAGAACATCTTCACCATCTTTGTGCAGACGTTGAAGGATCCTAGCCTCTTGAGGAAGTAGACGCAGCTCTGTCCCTTCTTGTAGAGCGTGTTTTGACCCATTCAGCTTGTTGTCAATGTGTACTCCGAGGTATTTATAATCCCCAACCATGTCCACATCGACCTCCTTGATGGAAACAGGGGTCGCCGAAGTACTCCTTCTCCTTCCCAGGTCCACAACCAGCTCCTTGGTCTTCATCACATTGAGCTGGAGGTGGTTCTCTCCACACCATGTGACAAAGTCCTCCACCAGTGCCCTGTATTCATCACCATCTTCAATACACCCCACTATCGCAGAGTCATCAGAAAACATCTGAAGGTGGCAGGACTCTGACTGATAGTTGAAATCGGTGGTGTTGATGGTGAAGAGGAAGGGGGAGAGAACTGTGCCCTGCGGGGCCCCGGTGTTGCTGACCAGCCTGTCAGACACACAGTCCTGCAGTCGCACGTACTGTGGTCTGTCAGTCAGGTAATCTACAACCAAGGACACAAAGTGGGCCTCCACCTGCATCGTCTCCAACTTCACACCTAGTAGCACAGGCCGTATGGTATTGAAAGCACTGGAGAAGTCAAAAATCATGACCCTCACACTGCTCGCAGGCTTGTCTAGGTGGGCGTGGACTCGGTTCAGCAGTGTCCTCCACTCCCATTGGAGTGGGTCCAGGTGGGGCTTGACTGGAGGGTGGAGTTGTTCCAGGACCAACCTCTCCATGGTTTTCATGATACGGGAGGTTAGAGCCACCGGCCTGTAGTCCTTCGACGTGCTGGGTCGCGTGCACTTGGGGACGGGGACCATCCATGAGGTTTTCCACAGTGTGGGGACTTTCTGCAGCCTAAGGCTCATGTTGAAGATGTGCTGGAGCACACCACACAGCAAATGTGCAAAACATGTGTTTTTAGGCTAGATATAAACTGGCTCAGGGACTGGGAAAATATAACAGATAGTGGAATGCTCTTCCACAATCTGTGCCCTTCTACTAAAAATACATTCTCTCTGGTTTTGAGCCTGGTTTTAGACACAGCCAGGAGGAGCTGGTCTGAAAACTCAGGGAGAGTTTAGGCTCCAGTTGTGCAATCAGATAGGGCGGGGCCACCTAAAACAATTAGTAGATTTGTGAATACGACTCTTAAAAGGTACTTGGAGCTGTTAAAGTGAGGCTAGTACGTCTCTTAGTTTTTGTTAAAAGACGGTCTGCCGCAGCCTACACTTGCTGCAGTCACTGGAAAGGGCTCTGATCCAGGCCTACGTACAAAGAATTACAGTAACGGAGCTCTTTCCAAAGGCCTCCTGAGAAAGATACTGTTTGACTTGACTTGAAAGAAGCTAATTTGTTTGTAAAGCTTAGGCAAGTCGTTAAAATTACCCTAAGGCAGTGGACCAATAGCGCTGTCATCTCCGAAGGTTTTGTTTGATTAAATACCAGAATTTCTGTTGATTGGCAAAACTAAGTTGGCTCTAGTGTGTGAATGTGAGTGTGAATGTTTTCTGTGTTGGCCCGGTGATGAGGTGTCGACTAGTCCAGGGTTTATCCCGCCTTCCGCCCGATTGTAGCTGAGATAGGCACCAGCGACCCCGCTACCCCAAAGGGAATAAGTGGTAGAAATGGATGGATGGAATGGATGGATGGATGGAAAAATAATTGGCCCCCATCCATTTCGGTACATCAATGACAAGACTTAGGCAAAAATATGGCCCGCAGGCCACATGCGGATATAGTTTTTTTTTTAGACCTTTAACATCAAAACTGTACTCTTGAACTATAGAAAGTACTTCAATAGTTGAAATCTGCACTTTTGAATGTTGTACAAGTTATTACGGTAATCTACCTCACAGGAGCTCAGACGAGTAACAAAGCAGAGTGGGCGGAGTTTGTTTTCAGAGCAGCCAGCCCGAAACACGTGTTGCAGAAACAAATACGGAAGCAAATTTTTACAACAAAGTTCTGCGTAAGAGTGAAAATATATCATATTGTAGGTGTTTATTACACTTTGCATTCATATTTTTACATTTTTGTTGTGTTTTGCTTGAGCGAGGAGCTGGTCTGATAAGTAAAGAGGGGCGATGTTCATATGTTGTTAATATTCAGTGTTTTATTGTTTCATAATTAAAATTGTAAATCCCACTTTCTTTATTTTCGTCTAACTTTTGGGTGTCCCATTCAGTAAAAAACTGTGAAATTCTATTCCTTTTTTTCAGGTGGTCTGTCATAACGTTTTTAGAACGGGGCGGTTTAGCTCGGTTGGTAGAGCGGCCGTGCCAGCAACTTGAGGGTGGCAGGTTCGATTCCCGCATCCGCCATCCTAGAGACTGCCGTTGTGTCCTTAGGCGAGACACTTTACCCACCTGCTCCCAGTGCCACCCACACTGGTTTGAATGTAACTTAGATATTGGGTTTCACTATGTAAAGCGCTTTGAGTCACTAGAGAAAAAGTGCTATATAAATATAATTCACTTCACATATCAGACATTGTGGTTTTTTGTATTAGTGTTCCTGAAAAAAAAAAAGGAGTCAAACACATACTGTACAGCTGATTTTTACAGCTAAATGTGTACATGTAATTTATACACACACACACATTAAATCAATCAATCAATGTTTATTTATATAGCCCTAAATCACAAGTGTCTCAAAGGGCTGTACAAGCCACAACGACATCCGCGGTTCAGCGCCCAAATAAAGGCAAGGAAAAACTCACAACCCAGTGGGACGTCAATGAGAATGACTATGAGAAACCTTGGAGAGGACCGCAAAATGTGGGGAACACCCCCCACCCCTACATATTTTTTTCTTTCAATGCAGCCCCCAAATATTTTGCCCAGCTCTGTCATAGACCGTTCTGCTCTGCAGAGTAGTCATGGGAGCCTGGCTGTTACAGGCAGATATATCTTCCAAACCGTGAAAATATCACGTCGGGGTTGGGTTTCACAGTGGTCGTTTCACCAAGATGCAGATGGACATCAGGAAGCAGCATTCAGGTAAGAAAGATGATTTAATCCAACAATCCGGCCAAAATACGAAAATACAAGACGTGCCGATGGCACGGGAAGTTACGGCAAAGGTTTTGCAAACTAAAGAAGCAAGAAGCAAGGAGAACCAACGTAAATATCGCGAGGCAAGAATGAATACAAACCCCGTTTCCATAAGTGTTGGGAAATTGTGTTAGACGTAAATATAAACAGAATACAATGATTTGCAAATCATTTTCAACCCATATTCAGTTGAATATGCTACAAAGACAACATATTTAGTGTTCAAACTGATAAATATATTTTTTTTGCAAATAATCATTAACTTTAGAATTTGATGCCAGCAACATGTGACAAAGAAGTTGGGAAAGGTGGCAATAAATACTGATAAAGTTGAGGAATGCTCATCAAACACTTATTCGGAACATCCCACATGTGTGCTGTCATGGTCCACATCTTGGACCATGTCATATTCTGGTTTTGTTTCTGTTTTATTATCATTCTGTGTTGCATTCAACGTCTTTGGTTCCCGGTGGCACTTCCTGTTTGGTTTTCTGCTGTCAGGGTAACTCATTCAGTGTCACCTGATTCTGGTTGGTCGTCACGCACCTGACTTGATTAGTTATCTCCTTATTTAAGACCGCCCTTGTTTTACATTCGGTCTCGGACTATAGTTTGCTACACGCAACAAGTGACATCGCGCTTCCCGCATTGTGGTAACTATCTTTTTTCACCCTATTAGCTTCCATGCTATTTTGTTTGTTTACTTGTCCCTAGTTTACATACTTTCAGTTTCAGTTCATTCTAGCTTCCACGCTAGTTCTGTTTGTTTTGTCTTTAGTGTCCATGTGCCAGTATTTCTGTTATTAGTTTGTTTTTGTACTTAGGAATAAATCATCATTCCTACCGTAACGCTGTGTTCCATCTCTGCTGCACCACGAGAACATAAACACATGCCACGATGCCACCCAGACGTCACATGTGCAGGCTAATTGGGAACAGGTGGGTGTCATGATTGGGTATAAAAACAGCTTCCCAAAAAATGCTCAGTCTTTCACAAGAAAGGATGGGGCGAGGTACACCCCTTTGTCCACAACTGCGTGAGCAAATAGTCAAACAGTTTAAAGGCCAACTTAAATGAGATTTTCTTATTCAAATGGGGATAGCAGGTCTATTCTATGTGTCATACTTGATCATTTCGCAATATTGCCATATTTTTGCTGAAAGGATTTAGTAGAGAACATCGACGATAAAGTTTGCAATTTTTGGTCGCTGATAAAAAAGCCTTGCCTTTACCGGAACTAGCAGACGATGTGCGCGTGACGTCACAGGTTGTGGAGCTCCTCACATCCTCACATTGTTTACAATCATAGCCACCAGTGGCTAGAGCGATTCGGACCGAGAAAGCAACAATTTCCCCATCAATTTGAGCGAGGATGAAAGATTCGTGGCTGAGGATAGTAAGAGTGAAGGACTAGAAAAAAAAAAAAGACTGAGGGCAGTGAGAGCGATTCAGATGTTATTAGACACATTTTCTAGGATAATTCTGGAAAATCCCTTATCTGCTTTTTGTGTTACCCATGTTTTAGTGAGATTAAAAGGTACCTAAAAGTCGGAGGGGTGTGGCCACGGGTGTGGTGACCACCAGTGTCTGCGGTGGGAGGAGGTAATAGTCCGCAGCTGCAGGAGGACGCAAGCTCCGCTCATAACTACAGTAAGAGCCGAATTATTACCACAATTTTCTCACCGAAACCTGCCAGTTGACATGCGGTCGGGATCCATGTTCGCTTGACCGCTCTGTTCCATAGTAAAGCTTCACCTTCGGGAATTTTAAACAAGGAAACACCGGCTGTGTTTGTGTTGCTAAAGGAGCTATCAAGGAGCTTTTTGTATTATTAGGTCCATCAGTGCTAAATATTATAAACTTATCACTTTCCTCGGGCACTGTTCCCCTTGCATTCAAAAAAGCGGTTATTCATCCTCTCCTTAAAAGACCTAACCTCGATCCTGACCTCATGGTAAACTACCGACCGGTGTCTCACCTTCCCTTTATTTCGAAAATCCTCGAAAAAATTGTTGCAGAGCAGCTAAATGAACACTTAGCGTTTAACAATCTATGTGAAACCTTTCAATCCGGTTTCAGGGCAAATCACTCGACTGAGACAGCCCTCGCAAAATTGACTAATGATCTATTGCTAACGATGGACTCTGATGCGTCATCTATGCTGCTGCTCCTCGATCTTAGCGCTGCTTTCGATACCGTCGATCATAATATTTTATTAGAGCGTATCAAAACACGAATTGATATGTCAGACTCAGCCCTGTCATGGTTTAACTCTTATCTTACTGATAGGATGCAGTGCGTCTCCCATAACAGTGTGACCTCGGACTATGTTAAGGTAACGTGTGGAGTTCCCCAGGGTTCGGTCCTTGGCCCTGTACTTTTCAGCATCTACATGCTGCCGCTGGGTGACGTCATACGCAAATACGGTATTAGCTTTCACTGTTATGCTGATGACACCCAACTCTACATGCCCCTAAAGCTGACCAACACGCCAGACTGTAGTCAGTTGGAAGCATGTCTTAATGAAATTAAACAATGGATGTCCGCTAACTTTTTGCAACTTAATGCCAAAAAAACGGAAATGCTGATTATCGGTCCTGCTAGACACCGACCTCTATTTAATAATACAACTTTAACATTTGACAACCAAATAATAAAACAAGGTGACTCTGTAAAAAATCTGGGTATTATCTTCGACCCAACTCTCTCCTTTGAGTCACACATTAAAAGCGTTACTAAAACGGCCTTCTTTCATCTCCGTAATATCGCTAAAATTCGCTCCATTTTGTCCACTAAAGACGCCGAGATCATTATCCATGTGTTTGTTACGTCTCGTCTCGATTACTGTAACGTATTATTTTCGGGTCTCCCCATGTCTAGCATTAAAAGATTACAGTTGGTACAAAATGCGGCTGCTAGACCTTTGACAAGAACAAGAAAGTTTGATCATATTACGCCTGTACTGGCTCACCTGCACTGGCTTCCTGTGCACTTAAGATGTGACTTTAAGGTTTTACTACTTACGTATAAAATACTACACGGTCTAGCTCCATCCTATCTTGCTGATTGTATTGTACCGTATGTCCCGGCAAGAAATCTGCGTTCAAAAGACTCCGGCTTATTAGTGATTCCTAGAGCCCAAAAAAAGTCTGCGGGCTATAGAGCGTTTTCCGTTCGGGCTCCAGTACTCTGGAATGCCCTCCTGGTAACAGTTCGAGATGCTACCTCAGTAGAAGCATTTAAGTCTCACCTTAAAACTCCTCTGTATACTCTAGCCTTTAAATAGACCTCCTTTTTAGACCAGTTGATCTGCCGCTTCTTTTCTTTCTCCTATGTCCCCCCAACTCCCTTGTGTCCGATGACCATGGATGAAGTACTGGCTGTCCAGAGTCGAGACCCAGGATGGACCGCTCGTCGGGACCCAGGATGGACCGCTCGCCTGTATCGGTTGGGGACATCTCTACGCTGCTGATCCGCCTCCGCTTGAGATGGTTTCCTGTGGACGGGACTCTCGCTGCTGTCTTGGATCCGCTTGAACTGAACTCTCGCGGCTGTGTTGGAGCCACTATGGATTGAACTTTCACAGTATCATGTTAGACCCGCTCGACATCCATTGCTTTCGGTCCCCTAGAGGGGGGGGGGGGGTTGCCCACTTCTGAGGTCCTCTCCAAGGTTTCTCATAGTCAGCATTGTCACTGGCGTCCCACTGGATGTGAATTCTCCCTGCCCACTGGGTGTGAGTTTTCCTTGCCCTTTTGTGGGTTCTTCCGAGGATGTTGTAGTCGTAATGATTTGTGCAGTCCTTTGAGACATTTGTGATTTGGGGCTATATAAATAAACATTGATTGATTGAAAGGCTAAAGCTTCCCACCTCCATCTTTCTACTTTGACTTCTCCATTATTAATTGAACAAATTGCAAAAGATTCAGCAACACAGATCTCCAGAATACTGTGTAATTATGCGATTAAAACAGACTACTTATAGCTTGGATCGGACTGGAAAAAAATGTCCGCTAGAACCAGTGACGTATTGGCAGGTGTTGCAATGTTAATATTTCATCATTGATATATAAACTATCAGACTGCGTGGTCGGTAGTAGTCGGTTTCAGTAGGCCTTTAAGGGATGGCGTGGCGCAGTTAGGAGAGTGGCCGTGCGCAACCCAAAGGTTCCCTGGTTCAATCCCCACCTAGTGGGGATGGGTGCTGGTTAGCGCCTTGCATGGCAGTTCCCTCCATCAGTGTGTGAATGTGTGTGTGAATGGGTGAATGTGGAAGTAGTGTCGAAGCGCTTTGAGTACCTCCAAGGTAGAAAAAACCTATGCAAGTACAACCCATTTACCATTTAAGAACAACGTTTCTCAAAGTGCAATTGCAAGAAATTTAGGGATTTCAACATCTACTGTCCATAATATCTTCAAAAGGTTCAGAGAATCTGGAGAAATCACTCCACGTTAGCAGCATGGCCGGATACCAACATTGAATGACCGTGACCTTTGATCCCTCAGACGGCACTGTATCAAAAACCGACATAGATCTCTAAAGGATATCACCACATGGGCTCAGGAACACTTCAGAAAACCACTTTCACTAAATACAGTTTGTCGCTACATCTGTAAGTGCAAGTTAAAGCTCTACTATGCGAAGCAAAAGCCATTTATCTGTTGTGATCTGGCTTCCGGATCACACATTTCTAGTATGTCTAGTCCCCTCTTGTATTGTCCTATGTTTTGATCATGTTTTGGACTCTACCGATCCCATTTGTTAGCGCACTTCCTTGTTTTGTATTGTCACCATGGCAACCTAATTACGCCTCCTGCACGGAATCACTACGCACACCTGTTTTGAATTATTTGTGTTGTATTTAAGACCACCTGCTACCTTAGTTCCTCCTGGCTGTTTCGTTTGCTCACGCAACAAGTTACGATTGTTATTCCTCATTATTTTCACTCTGCTAAGTTTTAGCTTAGTTTTCCACGCGCTCGGCTCGCGCTGCTTACGGACTTTTGAACCCTACCCTTCCTACAAGTAGCATTTAGCTTTTCGTGCGGTGGCATGCCTTTTCTTTTCCTTTGTCAAGTGTTTTGTTGTGTTTTATTATTAAATCTGGTTCCTACCTCCACTCCTGCTTGCTCCCGTCTTTGGCATCTTGGGGCCGACACCTCCGCGTATCACAATGCACCCACCAAATCGTAACATTATCAACAACATCCAGTAACTCCACCGGCTTATCTGGGCCCGAGATCATCTAAAATGGACAGATGCAAAGTGGAAAAGTGTTCTATGGTCTGACGAGGCCACATTTCAAATTGTTTTTGGAAATATTCAACATCGTGTCATCCGGACCAAAAGGAAAGCGAACCATCCAGACTTTTATTGACGCAAGGTTCAAAAGCCAGCATCTGGGATTTTATGGGGGTGTATTAGTGCCCAAGGCATGGGTAACTTACACATCTGTGAAGGCACCATTAATGCTGAAAGGTACATACAGGTTTTGGAACAACATATGCTGCCATCTAAGCGGCTTTTCATGGACGCCCCTGCTTATATTCAGCACTTGTTACAATAGTGTGGCTTTGTAAAAAAAAGATTGCGGGTACTTTGCTGGCCTGCCTGCAGTCCAGACCTGTCTCCCATCGAAAATGTGTGGCGCATCATGAAGCGTAAAATACGACAGCGATTGAAGCTCTACATACAATAAGATGGGAAAGAAATCCACTTTTAAAGCTTCAACAATTAGTTTCCTCATTTCCCAAACGTTTATTGAGTGTTGTTAAAAGAAAAGGTGATGTAACACAGTGGTGAACATGCCCTTTCCCAACTACTTTGGCACGTGTTGCAGCCATGAAATTCTAAGTTAATTATTATTTGCACACAAAAAAAACAAGTTTATGAGTTTGAACATCAAATATCTTGTCTTTGTAGTGCATTTAATTGAATATGGGTTGAAAAGGATTTGCAAATCATTGTATTCCGTTTATATTTACATCTAACACAATTTCCCAACTCGTATGGAAACGGGGTTTGTAGCTCTCTTATTAGTGACTGGGAGCAGCCACTAATCAGAGGCAGGTGACAAAAATCAGCACCCATGGCAACAAAGAAAACAAACAAGGGTGATCAAACAGAACTAATCACCAACTAAAATACCAAGTATCAACGGATCATGACAGAAAAGTAACCTTGTGCTTTTTAAAAACAGAGCCCAGGGGAAGCCTGTATAAAGAAAAGAGGACATACGCCAAAATTTAACCGTGGGGTACACCACAGGACCAATGTTGTTTTTGACAACCATCTTACATTTAGTCTTAGTCTAAGTCTTTTGGACTAAAATGCTTATTAGTTTTAGTCACATTTTAGTCACTTTTATATGTGATAGTTTTAGTCCAGTTTTAGTCAACGATAACTCAAAAGGGTTTTAGTCTAGTTTTAGTCGATGAAAAGTCAAAAAGGTTTTAGTCTAGTTTTAGTCCAAAAAAAAAAGAATAAAAAGTATAAGTATATAAGTATAGTCTTTTAACAAATTAATTTAGGTCAGTAGGTATTGGAGATTGCTGTTGGGCAGTGTCACACATAAGTAGTGAAAATAGCAGCAGATCTATAAGTTCAACCCATTGTAAGCTTTCAGATCTGCTATTTTCACAAATAATAACAACAAAGGAATGGTTTTAGACACATAAGGTTTCCACCCAACAGCAAATTTCTGATCCAAGGATTGTGTATCACGCACAGATAAAGTGGTAAAAGGGGAATCAAAGTTCATTACTCCAAAAAAAAAACAAAAAAACATTCTACTTCAGCAAATGTGGCTTTATTTCTCAGAATTTGTTAAAGTACAATGAACATAAACATGCCCAAAATATGAGTGATGGATGAGGAACACATGCTCAACTTGGCCCTGTCTGCCAGTGCAATTACAACAGATATCATACAACCCCACTCTATCTTTAATTTGTGCAAACCATGTAATAAAAATAATCAATTAATTCCTGAGGTACAGTGAGGTAGGTTGTAAGTTATACCAGAGAGGTATACTGTACATACTTGAAAGTATGAAACAAACATGTTCTTAAGTTTTTGGAACAAAATAGACCACCCTGTGAATACTGTAAACACTAGTAAATTCAATAAATAAAAACAACAACAACAGTGTTTAATATGAATTAGAGGAGGGCCTGTCTCATAACAAGAACAAACTTAATATCACAATCACATATCTGTATCTGTACTAATAAAGCTAGCAAACTCTACATATAACAGTAACTCGACCTGTTTAACATATAATGCAGGGGAAGGGAACCTATGGCTCGTGAGCCAGATTTGGCTCTTTTGATGACTGCATCTGGCTCTCAGGTAAATCTTAACTGACATTGCCTGACACGATAAGTAATGAATAATTCCACTTGTAATCACAGTGTTAAAAATAATGTTCAAAATATAAAACCTTCTCATGCAGTTTTAATCCATTCATCCGTTTTCTACTGCACCTGTTCAAGAAGTTGCGTTAATGGTAAGAAGTTATTTATTTATTATTGGTTAGTGTGGGGCTTGCCCTCCTAGGGGTTCTTCAGAACACCAAGAATCCTGTTTCAGGGTTACAATATTGTTTTTTTTTTTAATAAGTCTCTCAGTTGCTTTGCATTAATTGTCTTCTTCTCTTTCGTTCTCGCTCGCACTCTGGCACCAGCCCCAACCCCGTCTCTCCTCCTGGCTGCTGCTTATAATAGAGCGACAGGTGATTAGATAACAAGGCCCAGATGGGCAATCTACGCACCTGTCGCTGATTTCAATGCCAGTCGTGACACACCCCAGTTTGCTGCAGGCCCGCAGGCCACGCCCCCTCCTCAGCTTCAGAATAACAATGTTAATACAAAGAAAAAGATACTTTTTATCCTCTAGAAATGATGGTCTTACTTAAAAATGCACACGTTTAGTTGTGTTCAGTGTTAAAAAAAATATTATATGGCTCTTACGGAGAAACTTTTTAAAATATTTAGCTTTTTGGCTGTCTCAGCCAAAAAGGTTCTCGACCCCTGGTATAATGCATATGTCCTTCTTGACTGCACTTAAATGTAGAATATATGTAGAATGTATTTATATTATTGATATATTATATATTTTTTATATAGTATATGTTATATATTATTTATTATTATTATTGTCTATTGTGAGCGAACTGTGGTGCTGAATTTCCCCCAGGGATCAATAATGTACTTTCTATTCTATTCTATTCTATTCTATTCTATTCTATTTTAGTGCTTTTATGTGATATATTTAAGTACTTCTTTTAGGTATAATAACTATTGTAGAATTTTATTCATCCTGCTGTATGAAAATGTACATGTGACACTGCTTTGCGCTATTTTTTTAATTTTTTTTTTTGTCTGAACAGCACTGGGCAAACTGGGGTTGTTTTTAATGTGCTATATAAATGATTGAACTGAACCGAACACATGATTAAGATCTATAAAATGTGTGGAATGTGCTTTATTGTGAATTACACAAATAAGTCTCAAAAAGCACCAAAATGGTAAGATAATACATGAAATGTCAGGTTTTTAAAAAAAAAAAAAGAAAACCTTCCCTTATATCTCTAATTCTAATAGCACTGGAAGCCCATTGATACATAATAGAAATAGTTTTCCTTTAACTTAAAGTGCCTGGTATAGAGCAAATCCTTGGCTTGAATACTCGATAATCAAAGACTGCTCCTACTGCTTTGCGTGTAGACATTTCTCATTGCCTAATTCATCAGACTTTGCCTCGGAGTCAGGCTTCTCCAACTGGAAAAAAGCGTTGTCATGATAAATTCATTGAAAAGAGGCTGGATGCATGTGGCAATGCAAAATACACGAGCCACCAAATTCAAAACGAAATCCTACAGAGTTTAGCTGACATGGTACAGACCGAAATTATCAAAGAAGTAAAAGAAAATGAAGTGTTCAGTGTGAGTGCAGACGAGACAAAAGACCTAAAAAAAAGGAACAAATGTCTATAGTTAAAAGGTATTATTACAACGGTGCCATCCATGAAAGTTTCCTGTGCTTCCAGGCAGCTGAAAGCCTTGATGCAGCAGGTCTCAGTAAAATGATTGTCAGTTGTCTAGAAAGGCATGGTCTGGACTACAGAAATAACCTTGGAGGACAAGGGTACGACGGTGCATCCGTCATGAGCGTCAAACAATCTGGAGTATCTGCAAGAATTCAAAGCAATGCTAGATTTGCATTTTACGTTCGCTGTAATGCACATTGCTTGAATTTAGTTCTTGTTGATGCTACATAAGCATCAACAAGAACTAACTTTTTTATCACTCTGTCGTTTTTTTAAGCTTTTTGTTGCTGACTTCCATTAAATTGAGGGACTTTTTTCATGTTTCTTAACCGGGTGTTGATCCAGGGCCGGTGGGCCTTCTGTAAGCGACACCCTCCTTGACACTCTGTCATATTTTCAGCTTTTTGTTGCTGAAAATATGACTACAAAGGAAAATATGCTACAAAAGCATCAACAAGAACTTACTTTTTTACACTTCTGCAGCAGCTGTATAACTTTGTGTCTGGCTCGTATGTGCATCTGAAGTGGCTTGCAGTTCAGAAAGAGCTCTATCCATCGCAGCAGCCCAGGGAGCTACAGACACAAGGTGGGCGTGCAGTTCCATAGTGTGCCGTAAACTGAGGGACCGGCTTCCAGCAGTTCTGAGGCTGTTGCAGGATCTCAGGACGTGGAGAAAGGTCAGTAGAGGCGAGGGGTCTTCTTTCTCAGATAGATCTACAGTTCATTGGGCTTTTGGTTACCTTTTGTAAAGTGCTTGGTGATGCCAAAAGTCTTTCTGACATGCTCCAGTCCAGCACTCTTGATCTAGCAAGGGCTGTGGATCTAGTAGGTGCCCTTACAGATACTTTCCAGGACTACAGAACTGAGAATTACTTTGATGAACTATGGAAAGAGGTTGAGGAGCTTGCTGAGCAGTGCAAAATCGGTGTACAAACACAATCTAAAAGACATCCTAGAATAAGCTCAAGATTTCTTGACTCACTGGTGATGAGCACTGCAGGACAGAGAAACTGTGATGATGAAGGCTTCCCCAGATCACTCTTTCATCAAGTGATTGACTGTCTCATAACTGAGCTGAAGAGGCGTTTTTTAAAGAAAAGTTGTGAGATCATGCAAGGTGTGCAGTCCCTGAACCCAAAGAGTGCAACTTTCTTAAATGAGGAGCCTCTGTTTGCATTTGCACAGACCTTTGAGTCGGACCTCAGTGACCTCAGACATGAAGTTTATCAAACCGAGCGACTTCTTGAGAGAAGAGTGAAAAGTGGATTAGACAGACCATCTACTTTGCTTGATTTTATTGCGTTTCTTGAGCCTTACAAAGAGGTTTTCCATGAGATATTCAGACTTTGCAAAATTGCTGTTGTTACTCCAGTCAGCACTGCTTCCTGTGAGAGAACCGTCTCTGCTTTAAAACTGATTAAAACTCTTCTCAGAACCACAATGGCTGATGACAGGTTAAGTCACCTTGGAACTTTCAGTATTGAGTCAAGGAGAGCACGTGCCCTCAACATGGATGACTTTTTGAAACATTTTGCGGCTTCTCACCATAACCGAAGGATTATGCTTTTCTCAACCTTTTCTGAGTGAGAGAGAGAGAGAGAGAGAACTATGAACGTGTTGGTGCATTTTCACCATCTTTGTAAAAAATAGTTGTTATTATTACTTATTAGTTCTTGAAAAATTGTTGCCAAGTTGTGTTTTACATTTTCTGCATTGTTAATAAACTGCAAATTATATATACATAAATCTAATCTCCTGTGTGCTTAACATTTGAAACTCCGATTGCAATTGATAAGTCAAGAAAAAAAATCATTGTTATAGTCTGTGGACCCCCTGAAATAGCCTTGGCCACCCCCTGGCCACCCCAAGGATAAAAGTCTAGCTCCGCCACTGGCGCCAGGGGGTTGTAAACTCAATAAAGTAATTAAAATAGAAAGCAAAATATATATATGTAACAAAGTGTAAAGCCATAGGCTCACACAAGTTCAGGAAATAATCCAAATTTGGAGCACAGCGTCATACTTTTCACAGCGTTTTGGTTGTCAGAGGTAGAAAGCGTTTTAAAGTAAAGTTCTAATTTTTTTTTAAAGGCACAAACAACTCGTCGGGTATCGAGAAACTTACATTTATAAATATAATAATGAGGTTGCAAAAGTAAAATTATCAGCACATACACTTTTCAAGAGTATCGCTTTGTACAGTTTTCTACTTCCTTTTGGCCTAGTTGTCGTCAAAATAAGAGCTTTTCGTGGCACATTCCTAAACAGTTGACAGCAGAATGAACTTTTATTGTGAAGTCGAAGCTCCTTCAATGCTGACCCGGAACTATATATATATTGAATTCTGAAGGGTTTCAGGTCATACATTGTAGTAAAACAACACGAGTAAGAAATAAAATAAAAAAGTATTCCTGGTACTAGAGAACTTAATCAAGCGACAACAACAAAGAAACAACTGATAAGGTTCGTGTTGTCCGAACATTGTGTCACGACCCTGGTTTTTAATGCGTTCTTAAATGGAAATTTAAGCTTAAATCCGGGTATTATGAGTTCACTGCTGTGAAGAAAGGTTCAAACGCCATAAGACAATTGAGGAAATAAATCATTCTTTATTTGATATTATGAAATCAAATTGGAGACAGTTATTCTTGATATTTCTAACAGTGAGTGGGAACTAAAAAAAAAACGAGTACCTGCTTGTCCTACAAGCAGCAGCCAAAACTGTGAAGTAATGGACGACATTGAACTACAAACCCCAAAACCAGTGAAGTTGGCACATTGTGAAAATCGTAAATAAAAACAGAATACAATGATTTGTAAATCCTTTTCAATCTATATTCAATTGAATAGACTGCAAATAAAATATATTTAATGTTCGAACTGGTAAGCTTTTGTTATTTTTTGCTATTAGCTCATTTTGTATTTGATGCCTGCAACATGTTTTAATAAAAGCTGGCACAAATGGCAAAAAAGACATATAGTTGAGGAATGCTCATCAAACACTTCAGGTGAACAGGCTCATTGGGAACAGGTGGGTGCCATGATAGGGTATAAAAGCAGCTTCGATGAAATGATCAGTCATTCAGAAACAAGGATGGGGCGAGGGTCACTACTTTGTGAACAAATGTGTGAGAAAATTGTCGGAACGGTTTAAAAGCCTACTGAAATGAGATTTTCTTATTCAAACGGGGTTAGCAGGTCCATTCTTTGTGTCATACTTGATCATTTCCCGATATTGCCATATTTTTGCTGAAAGGATTTAGTAGAGAACATCGACGATAAAGTTCGCAACTTTTGGTTCTGAAAAAAAAGCCTCGCCTTTACCGGAAGTGGCAGACGATGACGTCACCAGGGTGAGGGCTCCTCACGTCCTCACATTGTTTACAATGGGAGCCTCCAACAAAAAGAGATATTCGGACAGAGAAAACGACAATTTCACCATTAATTTGAGCGAGGATGAAAGATTAGTGGCTGAGGATATTGATAGCGAAGGACTAGAAGAAAAAAAAAAACGCGATTGCATTTGGACGGATTCAGATGTTTTTAGACACATTTACTAGGATGATTCTGGGAAATTCCTTATCTTTCTGTTGTGTTGCTAGTGTTTTAGTGAGATTAAATAATACCTAATAGTCGGAGGGGTGTGTCCACGGGTGTCTTGACTCCAGTGTCTTTTGGAAGTCGACGGCAGCTTTATGGACGGCGCAAGCTGAGCAGATCTCCGGTAAGAAGCGAATTTTTACCACAATTTTCTCACCGAAACCTGCTGGTTGACATCCGGTCGGGATCCATGTTCGCCTGACCGCTCTGATCCATAGTAAAGTTTCACCTCCGGGAATTTTAAACAAGGAATCACAGTGAGTTTGTGTAGCTAAAGGCTAAAGCTTCCCAACCCCATCTTTCTACTTTGACTTTTCCAATATTAATTGAACAAATTGCAAAAGATTCAGCAACACAGATTTCCAAAAGACTGTGTAATTATGTGGTTAAAGCAGACGACTTTTAGCTGTGTGTGTGTGCAGCGCTCATATTTCCTAACAGTCCGTGACGTCACGCGTACACGTCATCATTCCGCGACGTTTTCAAGAAGAAACTCCCGGGAAATTTAAAATTGCAATTTAGTAAACTAAAAAGTCCGTATTGGCATGTGTTGCAATGTTAATATTTCATCATTGATATATAAACTATCAGACTGCGTGGTGGGTAGTAGTGGGTTTCAGTAGGCCTTTAAGAACAAAATTTCTCAATGAGCTATTGCAAGGAATTTAGGGATTTTACCATCAACGGTCCGTAATATCATCAAAAGTTTCAGAGAAACTGTAGAAACCAACATTGAATGCCCGATTCCTCAGGCAGTACTGCATCAAAAAGCGACATCAGTGTGTGAAGGATATCACCACATGGGCTCAGGAACACTTCCGAAAACCTTCGCTAGTAACTACAATTTGTCACTACATTTGTGAGTGCAAGTTAAAACTCTGTTATGCAAAGCGAAAGCCATTAATCAACAACACCCAGAAACACCGCCACTTTCGCTGGGCCCGAGCTTCTCTAAGATGGACGGATGCCAAGCGGACCAGTGTTCTGTGGTCTGACGAGTCCACATTTCAAATTATTTTTGGAAACTGTGAATGTCGTGTCCAGGGAGGAAAAGAACCATGCAGACTGTTATAGGCGCAAAGTTGAAAAGCCAGCATCTGTGACGGTATGGGGGTGTATTAGTGCCCATGGCATGGGTAACTTACACATGAAGGCGCCATTAATGCTGAAAGGATGGAATTTAAGTTTATCGATTGGATTAAGTTTGTTGTCGTTTGGATCTAGTGGCATTTTAAAAACAATTTTTAATTTCTATCCAGATTCAGAACTGGCTGCAAGTCTAAAAACCTCACATTTTCAATGCAGCATTGGGCGCTTTATGAGTTGTCGAATCTCCCTGGCGTCCCAAAACAGTCATGTGATACAACTTGGCTTCACTTGTCGTCATTTCTATCTCCTCCCCCTAAATGAAGCAAGCTTCGATAAGCGCTTCGCGGAACCTGGGACGTAGATTACCATAGTAACGAGTAGGGTTGTACAGTATACGGGTATTAGTAATCTACCGCAATACTAATGAATCATATTCGGTACCATACCACTTTTGAAAAGTATGGGTCCGCCACACCCTAAGATTTTTTTCTTAAACTAAAGCCAATAATGCAATTTTTTCTGTACCCATTTATTTAGAAAAGTATCAAAAAGTACCGAAAAATATCAAAATAATATTGGTATCAGGACAACACTTGTCCCTAAAATATTCACGTAAAAGCGCAGATTTCAACCATTGAAATATGTAATACAGTACATAGGGCTGGGCGATATGGCCTTTTTTTAATATCTCCATATTTTTAGGCCATATCGCGATACACAATATATATCTCTATTTTGCCTTGGCCTTGAATTAACACAGCAGTATGATGAGTCTATGTGTCTACTTTAAAACATTCTTGGTCATACTGCATTAATATATGCTCATTTTAAACTTTCATGCAGAGAAGGAAATCACAACTACCGTATTTCCTTGAATTGCCGCCGAGGCGCTAATTAATTTAAAACCTCTTCTCACTCCTGCGCTTACCAAAGGCATGCGGTAAAAGTAAGCATGCGCTAATTATTTTAAAACCTCTTCTCACTCTGGCACTTACCAAAGGTATGCAGTAAAAAATTGAGTGTGATGTAAGCTTGGACCTTAAATCCTACTGAATAGCTCTTAATCTTGTTCCCTTTATGCGATTTCAAATTACCGGTATTGAAATCAGCCTCCCCCATTTTGAAAATGATGACAGGGGAAGTGTCACTCGTGACGTCACAAGTTTGACCAGGCGGTAATACTAAGCATGCGCTAATTATTTTGGGAAGCGAGTTTGACCCGGCAGTAATTCAAGGCAGGCGCATACTATATGCCCTGCAACAATTCAAGGAAATAGGCTAAGTCAATTGACCAAAACTGTATTTATTAAACAGTTATCAAGCAGTGGCACAAACATTCATGTCATTTCCAAAACAGAAAGTCCAAGATTCTCAGACATTTTAAGTGTCAAAAAAATGAGCTGCATAATAGCAAATCAAATAGTGTTCGTCCTTCGCTATGTGGTAGGTTACTACGGACGTTATTGAATTCTGTTGTTGTCTATTTTTTTCATACGATGTTGATCTGGAAATGTTTGCATTAGCATTTGGATGGTGTGGGCATGTGGCACCGGACTAAGCACTCTTCATTCTCTAGCAGGTGACTTTTCAAATGATGCTACATATTAGCAGTAATGCTACTTTTTGTAGCAACGCTATTGTCCCACACTTGACAAATTACGGTTGTCTGTTCGACATATTCCCACTTGAAGCCAAACCACCGCCAGACGATGGACCCCCTGCTGTTTTTCTTGGGAATTAATTCTTCCTTCATTTGCACTTTCTCTCTCGCGTATCAACACTCGCACGGCCCCGCTAGCATCACAGCTAACGTTACCCATGCTGCTACCTCTCTGCTCCGCGAGGGCGTATACTTATGTGACGTATGACGTGACAGCATGTGACGTATGTAAGAAGGTGCGCTTGTCTGTGAGAAGGAGAGACAGGAAAGATGCGAGACGAACCTATAGTGTAATGCCCGCAACTAAAAGCAACTGCGTGAGAACGTATACTACTCGAATGTCACGATATACCTAGGGATGTAACGGTACGTGTATTTGTATTGAACCGTTTCGGTATGGGGGTTTCGGTCCGGTTCGGAGGTGTGTCGAACGAGTTTGTAAACTAAAGTCTTAACAAGCTGCTCTGCTTTCTGCCTCTGTCTGAGCACCCAGCATTGTCCCGCCCACACAAGCATCTGATTGGTTACATACAGAGCCAATCAACAGTGCGTATTCAGAGCAATGTAACAGCCAATCAGCAGTGCGTATTCAGAACGCATGTTGTCAATGGTTCAGCGTCGAGCAGATACTTAGCAGCGGACATCGTACTCTCCCCAAATTATAAAAAACACTTCCCAGTCACAACTTTGTGACTATCATCACTATAAGCCCGTTGACCTTCTAAACTGCAGCTCAGCTCGCTCGCAGTTCTGGCTTGAGGTGAAGGCTAATTAGCTTTTAGCGTAATGTTAGCTCATTTTGTTGTGTGCGTGTGGGTGTGTGTGTGTGTGTGTGTGTGTGTGTGGGTGTGTGTGTGTGTGTGTGTGTGTGTGTGTGTGTTAGGGGTAGCAAAGCCCTGTCTGTTATTTCACATGAACTAACATGAACTCCATGGTGTCCAGGGATGAATAGACTCTCCTATTGCTATTGTACTATTTTTTCAGCTATAGTTATATTAATCATTAGTAATGTAGCAGCCTAGTTTTGAATGGCAGGGTCCCTGCTATCACATGTTGAAAAAAATATAACATTTACATAATAAAAGTCAACTACAGGCTTCCCAAATGCTGTAAGTTGAAACTGTTTAATGTTGCACTTTTTATATGTAGAAGAAAGGTTTTGTCATTTTATTTAATCAAAGCAACAACTTGAGGCAGTTTAATGTGGATTAACGTGGGCAGAATTATTATAGTGTTCCCAATGTTAAAAGGATAAAGCCATTGTTTACAAATTTGGTGAATGAAAAAACTAAAAATTTATATTTTGTTGTTTTCTTACTGTACCGAAAATGAACCAAACCAAGGTACGTACCGAACTGAAATTTTTGTGTACCGTTACTTCTCTAGATATACTGTATTTTCCAGAGTATAAGTCGCTCTGGAGTATAAGTCGCACCTGCCGAAAATGCATAATAAAGAAGGAAAAAAACATATATAAGTCGCACTGGAGTATAAGTCGCATTTTTGGGGAAATTTATTTGATAAAACCCAACACCAAAAATAGACATTTGAAAGGCAATTCTAAATACATAAAGAATAGTGAACAACAGGCTAAATAAGTGTACGTTATATGACGCATAAATAACCAGCTGAGAAGGTGCCTGGTATGTTAACGTAACATATTATGGTAAGAGTCATTCAAATAACTATAACATATAGAACATGCTATACGTTTGCCAAACAATCTGTCACTCCTAATCGTTAAATCCCATGAAATCTTATACGTCTAGTCCCTTATGTGTATAAGCTAAATAATATTTTTCCTGAGTATAAGTCGCACCCCTGGCCAAACTATGAAGAAAAACTGCGACTTATAGTCCGAAAAATACAGTAGTCATTTTCTATATCGCACAGAGACAAACCCGCGATATCTCGTGTATATGGATGTATCGCCCAGCCTTAATAGTTCAAGACTTATGGTAATTTGAAAACATCATTGCACATCATAATGGCAGCTACACTTTCCATCTTAAAGATCTAAAAAAAAATATTTGGGAATATCCGGCGGGCCAGATTAAAAGGCTTAACAGGCCGCATGTGGCCAGGTCTGCTCCAGAGTACAAGTCGCACCCCCGGCCAAACTATGAACAAAAACTGCGATTTATAATCCGAAAAATACGGTAATTTGGCAGTAAATCGAGATTTATTTCATACACTTGTATTCATATATTATCTGCTGTTTACAAGCAGCCTTTTGAGGGCAGCCATAACTGCGACGTGGGCTTCAATGAAAATAAGCCTCATGTAATTAAACCCACCTACACTAAATCACTAAAGCATTTTTTAACCCAGCTTTATTTGTCCTTCCTGCAGAATTGGTTCTTTCCCTTACCTTCTGGCTGCAGCTCTACAATGTCCAGATCCCGTTTGCCCCTGCTTCAACTGTCCCGCCTCGCATGGAGACTCCGTACATTCCCTCCCACTGCGTCACGCGTACCTGCTGAAACCTGCGCCTACAGCAGCGACGTCAAGGTGCGCTCCTACTTTCAGTACATGAAACGCAAGCTGATAGCCCCTCCCAGTCCTCCGTACCACCACGTGTGTCAGGTAGGTGATCCGGTGCTGCGTTCAAGAGCCGCGGCTGTTGACCCTGCTGAGATCAGAGGTCCTGATGTTCAGGAAGTCATCAACACTCTAGTCAAGGTCCTACGTAAATTTGAGTGTGTTGGACTGAGTGCCCCTCAGATCGGGATACCGCTTCGAATCCTGGCTTTGGAGTATCCTCAAAAGTTGCTGCTCGAAGGTTTGCCCGCCTCAAGAAAAGTTCGGGATATTTCTGTTCAGCCACTGAGAATATTTATCAACCCCGAGCTGAGGGTGCTGGACAGAAACAAAGTTATCTTCCAAGAGGCCTGCGAGAGCATCTCGGGCTTTTCTGCCGCAGTTCCCCGCTATCTGTCTGTGGAAGTATCAGGTAAGTGTTTTGAGATCCATTTAGATCTCTCCACCAACACCCGACTGACCACACGTTGCACATTTCAAGGTCTGAACGAGAACGGAGAAGCTGTGACTTGGCAGGCCACGGGATGGCCTGCTCGAATCCTACAGCATGAAATGGACCACTTGGATGGCGTACTCTACATCGACCGCATGGACAGCAAGACTTTCTTAAACATCAACTGGCATGAACACAATGAATGAAAAAGCTTTCGGAGACTGTGAGTGAGGGACACAAAAAAAAACGCACAACGACTTTTCTGAAACTATTCACCTGGATTTTTTTCCATTTTTGCACCACTGTTCTTACACCTCTAATCTACTAAAATGAGTACCGTATTTTTCGGACTCTAAGTCTCAGTTTTTTTCATAGTTTGGCTGGGGGTGCGACATATACTCCGGAGCAACTTACGTGTGAAATTATTAACACATTACCTTAAAATATCAAATAATATTATTTATTTCATTCGCGGAAGAGACGAAGAAAATATCAGCAATCGTCACACACACGTCAACCAATAAGATTTCGGCAGGGGAGGGTCATGGCAGAAGTGCATTGTGGGCCATGGGATGCTAACGGCTATATGCTACTGCCGTAGCTATTAAAATTGATTATTTCATCGTTGGCGGTAACTTATAAAAACTGAGAAGGGCTGAACAAAAATGGCACCAAAAAGGAAATCATGTACTGCAGATTACAAGATGGACGTAGTGAAATAAGCAGCAGAAAACGACAAGAAGAGTTGGCAGAGTTGTTTAGAAGCGACATCGAGGAAGAAGATTTCATCAGATTTATCGATAAGGAGTGATAGATTGTTTGGTAAATGTATAGCATGTTCTATATGTTATAGTTATTTCAATGACTCTTACCATAATATGTTACGTTAACATACCAGGCACCTTCTCAGTTGGTTATTTATGCCTCATATAACGTACACTTATTCAGCCTGTTGTTCACTATTCTTTATTTATTTTAAATTGCCTTTCAAATGTCTATTCTTGGTGTTGGATTTTATCAAATAAATTTCCCCCAAAAATGCGACTTATACTCCAGTGCGACATATATATATATATATATATATATATATATATATATATATATATATATATATATATATACATATATATGTTTTTTTCCTTCTTTATTATGCATTTTCGGCCGGTGCGACGTACAAACCCCGTTTCCATATGAGTTGGGAAATTGTGTTAGATGTAAATATAAACGGAATACAATGATTTGCAAATCCTTTTCAACCCATATTCAGTTGAATATGCTACAAAGACAACACATTTGATGTTCAAACTGATAAACATTTGTTTTTTTGCAAATAATAATTAACTTTAGAATTTGATGCCAGCAACATGTGACAAAGAAGTTGGGAAAGGTGGCAATAAATACTGATAAAATTGAGGAATGCTCATCCAACACTTATTTGGAACATCCCACAGGTGTGCAGGCTAATTGGGAACAGGTGGGTGCCATGATTGGGTATAAAAGCAGCTTCCATGAAATGCTGAGTAATTCACAAACAAGGATAGGGCAAGGGTCACCAATTTGTAAGCAAATTGTCGAACAGTTTTAGAACAACATTTCTCAACGAGCTATTGCAAGGTATTTAGGGATTTTACCATCTACGATCCGTAAAATCATCAAAAGGTTCAGAGAATCTGGAGGAATCACTGCACGTAAGCGATTATATTACAGACCTTTGAACCCTCAGGCGATACTGCATCAAAAACAGACATCAGTGTGTAAAGAATATCACCACATGGGCTCAGGAACACCTAATAAAACCACTGTCAGTAACTACAGTTGGTCCCTAAATCTGTAAGTGCAAGTTAAAACTCTACTATGCTAAGCGAAAGCCATTTATCAACAACACCCAGGAACGCCGCCGGCTTTGTTGGTCCCGAGCTCATCTACAAACCCCGTTTCCACATGAGTTGGGAAATTGTGTTAGATGTAAATATAAACCGAATACAATGATTTGCAAATAATGTTCAACCCATATTCAGTTGAATATGATACAAAGTAGGGCTGGGCGATATTGGCTTTTATTAATATCGCAATATTTTTATGCCATATTGCGATATACGATATATATTACGATATTTTGCCTTGGCCTTGAATGAACACTTGATGCATATAATCACAGCAGTATGATGATTCTATGTGTCTACATTAAAACATTCTTCTTCATACTGCATTAATATATGCTACTTTTAAACTTTCATGCAGAGAGGGAAATCACAACTAAGTCAATTCACCAAAACTGTATTTATTGAACTAATTAATAGTGTTGCTACCTTTTTGTAATAAAACTACTGCTGCATACTTTGCATTGATTGATTGATACTTTTATTAGTAGATTGCACAGTACAGTACATATTCCGTACAAATGACCACTAAATGGTAACACCCGAATAAGTTTTACAACTTATTTAAGTCGGGGTCCACGTTAATCAATTCATGGTAGTAATATATACTATCAGCATAATACAGTCATCACACAGGTTAATCATCATAGTATATACATTGAACAGCATATTGCTGTTGTCTGCTGAATATCTTCCCACTTGAAGCCAAACCGCCACCAGATGATGGATCCCCTGCTCTGTATGTTGGGCATTTGTTTTTCCTCCATTTGTGATAAGTTTCGCACCATCTCTCTCGTAATGTCACAAGCTCCGCTCCGCTCGACCTGGCTCAGCTATGACGCTAGACTCGTGAGAGTATGTGACGTATGTAGCCAGGCGGGCTTGTTTTCCGTATCTGTCAGAATGAGAGACGAGGAGTGATAAAACACCTGTTGTGTAATGCACGCAGCTAAAAGTAACTCGACCTGCCTCAGCTAACGTTAGCTCTCGGCGAGAGCGTGTAACGCTAGACGCGCGAGAGTATGTGACGTATGTAAGAAGGCAGGCCTATTTTACGTCTCTGTGAGAAGGACAGACGGGAAGGAGTGACAAACGCCAGTAATGTAATGCACACAGCTAAAAGCAACGGTGTGAGAACATATAATCGAATATTACGATATAGTCATTTTCTATATCGCACAGAGACAAACCTGCGCTATATCGTATATATCGATATATCGCCCAGCCCTAGTTTGATGTTCAAACTGATAAACATGTTTTTTTTTTTGCAAATAATCATTACCTTTAGAATTTGATGCCAGCAACACGTGACAAAGAAGTTTGGAAAGGTGGCAATAAATACTGATAAAGTTGAGGAATGCTCATCAAACACTTATATGGAACATCCCACAGGTGTGCAGGCTAATTGGGAACAGTTGGGTGCCATGATTGGGTATAAAAGCAACTTCCACGAAATGCTAAGTAATTCACAAACAAGGATGGGGCAAGGGTCACTACTTTTGTAAGCAAATTGTCGAACAGTTTTAGAACATTTCTCAATGAGCTATTGCAAGGAATTGAGGGATTTTACCATCTACGGTCTGTAAAATCATCAAAAAGTTCAAAGAATCTGGAGAAATGACTGCACGTAAGCGATGATATTACGGACTTTTGATCCCTCAAGTGGTACTGAATCAAAAACTGACATCAGTGTGTAGAGGATATCACAGCATGGGCTCAGGAACACTTCATAAAACCACTGTCAGTAACTACAGTTCGTCGCTACATCTGTAAGTGCAAGTTAAAACTCTACTATGCAAAGCCAAACCCATTTATCAACAATATCCTGAAACGCCGCCGGCTTGGCTGGGCCCGAGCTCACCTAAGATGGACTGATGCAAAGTGGAAAGGTGTTCTGTGGTCTGACGAGTCCACATTTCAAATTATATTTGGAAACAGGACGTGGTGTCCTCCAGAACAGAGAGGAAAATAACCATCCGGATTGTTATAGGTGCAAAGTTCAAAAGCCAGCATCTGTGATGGTATGGGGGTGCATTAGTGCCCAAGGTATGGGTAACTTACACATCTGTGAAGGCAACATTAATGCTGAAAGGTCCATACAGGTTTTGGAGCAACATATGTTGTCATCCAAGCAACGTTATCATGGACACCCCTGTTTATTTCAGCATGACAATGTCAAGCCACGTGTTACAACAGCGTGGCTTCGTAGTAAAAGAGTGCGGGTACTTTCCTGGCCCGCCTGCAGTCCAGACCTATCTCCCATGGAAAATGTGTGGCGCATTATGAAGCGTAAAATACAACAGCGGAGACCCCGGACTGTTGAACGACTGAAGCTCTACATAAAACAAGAATGAGAAAGAATTCCACTTTCAAAGCTTCAACAATTAGTTTCAATCAATTAATCAATCAATGTTTACTTATATGGCCCTAAATCACTAGTGTCTCAAAGGGCTGCACAAACCACTACGACATCCCCGGTAGGCCCACATAAGGGCAAGGAAAACTCACACCCAGTGGGACGTCGGTGACAATGATGACTATGAGAACCTTGGAGAGGACGTAAGCAATGGATGTCGAGCGGGTCTAACATGATATTGTGAAAGTTCAATCCATAATGGATCAAACACAGCCGCGAGAGTCCAGTCCAAAGCGGATCCAACACAACAGCGAGAGTCCCGTTCACAGCGGACCCAGCAGGAAAACATCCCAAGCGGAGGCGGATCAGCAGCGCAGAGATGTCCCCAGCCGATACACAGGCAAGCAGTACATGGCCAACAGATTGGACCGGACCCCCTCCACAAGGGAGAGTGGGACATAGGAGAAAAAGAAAAGAAACGGCAGATCAACTGGTCTAAAAAGGGAGTCTATTTAAAGGCTAGAGTATACAAATGAGTTTTAAGGTGAGACTTAAATGCTTCTACTGAAGTGGCATCTCGAACTGTTTCCATAGTACTGGAGCCCGAATTGAAAACGCTCTATAGCCCGCAGACTTTTTTTGGGCTTTGGGAATCACTAATAAGCCGGAGTCCTTTGAACGCAGATTTCTTGCCTCAGTTCCCAAACGTTCATTGAGTGTTGTTAAAAGAAAAGGTGATGTAACACAGTGGTGAACATGCCCTTTCCCAACTACTTTGGCACGTGTTGCAGCCATGAAATTCTAAGTTAATTATTATTTGCAAAAAAAAAAAAGTTTATGAGTTTGAACTTCAAATATCTTGTCTTTGTAGTATATTCAATTGAATATGCGTTGAAAAGGATTTGCAAATCATTGTATTCTGTTTATATTTACATCTAACACAATTTCCCAAATCATATGGAAACAGGGTTTGTATATTTATTGAATAATACTTCAACAAAATATGAATGTAAGTTCATAAACTGTGAAAAGAAATGCAACAATGCAATATTCAGTGTTGACACCTAGATTTTTTGTGGACATGTTCCATAAATATTGATGTTAAAGATTTCTTTTTTTGTGAAGAAATGTTTAGAATTAAGTTCATGTATCCAGATGGATGTCCATTACAATCCCCAAAGAGGGCACTTTAAGTTGATGATTTCTTCTATGTGTAGAAATCTTTATTTATAATTGAATTGCTGGTTTATTTTTCAACAAGTTTTTAGTTATTTCCATATCTTTTTTTCCAAATAGTTCAAGAAAGACCACTACAAATGAGCAATATTTTGCACTGTTATCAATTTAACAAATCGTAAAATTATGACATAGTGCTGTATTTTACTTCTTTATCTCTTTTTTTTTCAGCCAAAAATGCTTTGCTCTGATTAGGGGGTACTTGAATTAAAAAAAATGTTCACAGGGGGGACATCATTGAAAAAAGGTTGCGAACCACTGATGTACAGTATAGGCCAAAAGTTTGGACACCCCTAATTCAATGCGTTTTCTTTATTTTTATGACTATTTACATTGTATATTGTCACTGAAGGCATCAAAACTATGAGTGAACACATGTGGAGTTATGTACTTAGCAAAAAAAGTTATATCTAAATATTTCATTGAAATTGATAGGGAAACATAATACAGGACCGTGTGACTATTGCCATCAGATAGAAAGTGTAGGACATGTTTTAATACAATGTAAGAAATACAGTAGAGAAAGGGAAATACTGGAAAGTATTTTGGCGAAAGAAGATTAGGTTACCATTGGAAGATATTTTAGGTTTGCACTCAGAACACATAGGTTATAAAGCATTATACACATATTTAAAAAAAACACCGGGCTAAATAAAAGAAAATAGAGTAGGGATCCACCTCGGTTCACACTCCATTTCAGTAGGTGGCGGTAATGCACACCAGAAGGTTGCTTGCAAACCGCCATTAAACAAAAGAAGAATAAAAAAAATGGTGAAATAACTGAAGCCATCTTTTATATTCTAGTTCCTTCGAAATAGCCATCCTATGCTCTGATTAGTGCTTTGGACAATCTTTGCATTCTCTCGATGAGTTTCAAACACACATGTGAAGTAAAAACCATTTCAGGTGACTACTTCTTGAAGCTCATCGAGAGAATGCTAAGAGTGTGCAAAGCAGTAATCAGAGCAAAGGGTAGAATAAAAAACATGTTTTCAGTTATTTCACCTTTTTTTGTTAAGCACATAACTCCACGTGTTCATAGTTTTGATGTAAATAGTCATGAAAATAAAGAAAACGCATTGAATTAGGTGTGTCCAAACTTTTTGGCCTGTACTGTACATGAAAGATTGTGCTTGCTGTTTTGCTCATTTAAGAGATCCAAGTAAATTAGCTTTGAACATGTTTTAATACACGCAAACCTTTTAATAAGTCATGCCCTTAGTGGTGAAGTGTAGGGATAGAACGGTTTCTAAAAAAAATCTGGGTGTGCATTGAGTAACGTGACAAGAGGGAGGAATTGTGTTATAGACATGGCGAGCAGACTTTTTTTTTTTTTTTTAGTAACCAGTCAGATCCACGGCAGGTCGGACTTCCTCGGCGTCACCGAAATCCTGAAAATAGGGCTCCCGAAAGGCGTCCAATTCCCGGGGAACACCTGCTGGAATCCTCTGCGTCACCGAAATACGCAAAAATGTCTGAAAATAGGGCCCCAAACAAGGAGAGGGACTAATTTTGAATTCCTGACCCAGGTGGAGATCCACGGCAGGTTGGGCTTCTTAAGGGGACAGGCACCTCCAGCTTTTTTTTGCTGACTTCCAGCTAGGAGAGGGACTCATTTTGAATTCCTGACCCAGGTGGAGATCCACGGCAGGTTGGGCTTCCTCGGCGTCACCGAAATACGAAAACATGTCTAAAAATAGGGCCCACAAAAGGCCTCCAATTCCCCGGGAACACCTGCTGGACTCTTCGGCGTTACCGCAATACGCAAAAATGTCTGAAAATAGGGCCCCAAAAGCCTAAAAATAGGGCCCACGAAAGGCCTCCAATTCCCCGGGAACACCTGCTGGATTCTTCGGCGTCACCAAAATACGCAAAAATGTCTGAAAATAGGTCCCCAAAAGCCTGAAAACAGGGCCCCAACAAGGACAGGGACTAATTTTGAATTCCTGCCCCAGGTGGAGATCCAAGGCAGGTCAGGCTTCTTAAGGGGACAGGCACCTACAGCTTTTTTTGCTGACTTCCAGCTAGGAGAGGGACTCATTTTGAATTCCTGACCCAGGTGGAGATCTACGGCAGGTTGGGCTTCCTCGGCGTCACCGAATTACGCAAAAATGTCTAAAAATAGGGCCCACGAAAGGCCTCCAATTCCCCGGGAAAGCCTGCTGGACTCCTTGGCGTTACCGAAATACGCAAAAATGTCTGAAAATAGGGCCCCAAAAGCCTGAAAATAGGGCCCCAAACAAGGAGAGGGACTAATTTTGAATTCCTGACCCAGGTGGAGATCCAAGGCAAGTCGGGCTTCTTAAGGGGACAG
This sequence comes from Nerophis ophidion, assembly GCF_033978795.1. NCBI lineage: Eukaryota > Metazoa > Chordata > Actinopteri > Syngnathiformes > Syngnathidae > Nerophis > Nerophis ophidion. The sequence goes on along the minus strand of NC_084624.1, from coordinate 15,656,062 downwards.
GCACCTACAGCTTTTTTTTACTGACTTCCAGCTAGGAGAGGGACTCATTTTGATTTCTTGACCCAGGTGGAGATCCACAGCAGGTCGGGCTTCCTCGGCGTCACCGAAATACGCAAAAATGTCTGAAAATAGGGCCCCAAACAAGGAGAGGGACTAATTTTGAATTCCTGCCCCAGGTGGAGATCCACGGCAGGTTGGGCTTCCTCGGCGTCACCGAAATACGCAAAAATGTCTAAAAATAGGGCCAAGGAAAGGCCTCCAATTCTCCGGGAACACCTGCTGGACTCCTCGGCGTTACCGAAATACGCAAACATGTCTGAAAATAGGGCCCCAAAAGCCTGAAAATAGGGCCCCAACAAGGAGAGGGACTAATTTTGAATTCCTGACCCAGGTGGAGATCCAAGGCAAGTCGGGCTTCTTAAGGGACAGGCACCTACAGCTTTTTTTTGCTGACTTCCAGCTAGGAGAGGGACTAATTTTGATTTCTTGACCCAGGTGGAGATCCACAGCAGGTCGGGCTTCCTCGGCGTCACCGAAATACGCAAAAATGTCTAAAAATAGGGCCCACGAAAGGCCTCCAATTCCCCGGGAACACCTGCTGGATTCTTCGGCGACACCGAAATACGCAAAAATGTCTGAAAATAGGTCCCCAAAAGCCAGAAAACAGGGCCCCAAACAAGGGCAGGCACTAATTTTGAATTCCTGCACTAATTTTGAATTCCTGCCCCAGGTGGAGATCCAAGGCAGGTCAGGTTTCTTAAGGGGACAGGCACCTACAGCTTTTTTTTGCTAACTTCCAGCTAGGAGAGGGACTCATTTTGATTTCTTGACCCAGGTGGAGATCCACAGCAGGTCGGGCTTCCTCGGCGTCACCGAAATACGCAAAAATGTCTGAAAATAGGGCCCCGAAAGGCCTCCAATTCCCCTGGAACACCTGCTGGACTCCTCGGCGTAACCGAAATACGCAAAAATGTCTGAAAATAGGGCCCTAAACAAGGAGAGGGACTAATTTTGAATTCTTGACCCAGGTGGAGATCCACGGCAGGTCGGGCTTCCTCGGCGTCACCGAAATCCGCAAAAATGTCTGAAAATAGGGCCCCCGAAAGGTCTCCCATTCCCTTGCAACACCCGATGGACTCCTCGGCGTCACCGAAATACGCCAAACTGTCTGAAAATATGGCCCCAAATGACGTCACTTGGCCCGTTTTTTAGGTTTCACTCGCGGTAATTAAATGTTTGTCCCCAAGCACGACACCACATTTTCTCCACAGAGTGATGGTACCCTAAAATTATGACACTATTATGACAAAATCCCGACTTTGACTTTTCTAGTGCTGGTACACTAAATGGTAGGGGTGTAACGGTATGTGTATTTGTATTGAACCATTTCGGTTCGGTGAGGAGGTGTACCGAACGGGTTTCCACACGGACATATTAAGTAGCGTAAACAGTACTCAAACTGCCGGACATTTGAGGCATTTAAGAAACTGCCCTGACAGCCCCGCAAAAGAGGACATGTCCGGTGAAAAGAGGACGTATGGTCAGTCTATCCTAGCGATCGGGCAAGGATAGACTGACCATACCTCTTTTCACCGGACATGTCTTCTTTTGCGGGGCTGTACGGATGGAGTTTCTTAAATGCCTCAAATGTCCGGCATTTTGAGTTATGGTTGCAAGTAGGGATGTCCCAATCCAGGTTTTTGCACTTCCGATCCGATACCGATATTGTTTTTGCACTTCCGATCCGATACAGATACTGGACGATACTGGCCTATCCGAGCATGTATTAAAGTTTAAAGTTATTTAGCCTACTTAGTTGTCAGATTCATGTTGAAAAAGGTTTTAGTACTCTTGATAACAACTAGCCATCTGAATTAGGTGAGTTTGAATAATACACAATGGTTGGTATTCAAGGATAAACACAAAATAGAAAAAATTATACATGACAAACAGAAATTACATCATTAAACAGTAAAAAAGGGAACAGTATAAAGTGCAAATAATGCTGTAAACATTATTTAAAAAAAACAAAACACACAAACAACCTAATTGGGATAAAATGTCTATAACTCAACATCAATACTTGCTCTTGAACAAGTGTAAACTTAAAAAAAAAATTATAATAATAAAATACTATCCACACACTCTTTTCAATTGTTTGCCCCAGTAAGGGGGGGCAAACAATTGAAGTCCGAGCATAATGGGGAGATTCTTTCTAACAAAGACGAGCACTTCAAGATGCTCAGTTGTCAGCCTTCTCCTGTGTTTATCGATGATGAGTGAGGCTGTGCTAAAAAGCCTATCACTCTCAAGAGTCATTAAAATGGCTTACAACTTTACCACCAAACTTGACTTTATTGTGGCATGTTTTGCACTCCACCTCTTCATCTTTTTCGTTTTGTAGGGTAAAATAATCCCACATAGCTGACATTTTTACCGTAACTTTTAATTAACACGGCCGTCTTAACGGTTAGAACACAGACCTGTGGATGTGTTGAAGGTGTGCTGGAAAATGCGGAGCGGAGCGTAGGGAGCAGCAGAAAAGTGGAATGTATTATTTAAATTGGTGCGTTGGAAAACACGGACCGGATTTTTTTTTTTTAACTCAATCTGGATCGGCATTTTCCCATGCCTTGCCGATACGCATTTTTTGGCAAATATCGGCGGCCGATCCGATCCAAATATCGGATCGGGACAACCCTAGTTGCAAGTATTGACAATGTACGTTCAGGGTTAAGAAGGGGTTAAAAACAAAACAAATTGTCCGTGCAGCATTCGTGAGGGAAAGGCAGAGAGCGAGAGAGTTATGATAAACGTGCTTGTGTCGCCAGGCTCTGCTTTTTATCCATTGATTTATCAGATTTATTTTTTTATTATCTATAGCAGGGTGTCAAAAGTGTGCCCCAGCTAATGTTTTAAAGGCCCATGGCACATTTTAAAAATACTATTAAAATAAACAAAAACATAACAAAAGTGAAATAAAAAAAGCTCGAAGGTTAAATGTAATTTAGAAAAAGTTGCAATGTTCACTAATAAAACAAAGCTGTTTTTTTTTTCTTTCAAACTGTCATTGCTCAAAACATAATATTGAATCAAAATCAATGTTATTATGAATTATTGACCTATCCAAGGTTCTGATTACTTTACATCAAATATTCCACTAAGAAAAATATTTTGGTGGAAGATTTTGCAAATTTTGTTAAATAACCCCAAAAAATAATATTTTGTTGTTTTCTTACTGTACCGAAAATCAACAGAACTGTGACCTCTAAAAAACCAAGGTACGTACCGAACCGAAATTTTTGTGTATCGTTGCACCCCTAGTAGATGGTGACACTTATAAAAAATTCAGACTTTGACTTTTCGAGTGCTGGTACACTAAATGGTGACACCATTCATAAATTACTAGAGTCAAGATTACTTCCTGCTTTTACCCTAAATTTACACTTAGACACATTGTTTTGTTCTGTTGTATGGCAGCACTTTTGCAAACCTGACAACTCTTTAGGATTCTCTGGATATTTCCCTTCTTTGAAGTTACAAATCTCCCCGATCGCGGTGTTTTTTTTTGTCTGGCATAAAATATTGTAGCTTTGGCCTGAAAGTCCAAAAGATGACGAAGATGTGGTCGATCAACAATCACTTTATGAAAACATATACAACTGTATCAAAGTGCACACATTCAATGACTCAAACTGTCAGAATATACAACTCTAAAGCAGGAATTAACAACAAAGGGTATTTTGTTTTTTAAGTGCTTATTTCCTCCACAGCGGTTTTAAAAAATGTTCCTCTAACACAAAATATGTTTGGCATAAAAACACACTCACTGGCTGTTGTGCACATTTTTGTTTCCCATCCAGAAAAATCTACCACAGATGACTGGCACATAACAACTTTGTTCATCAATATGTGATATATCAGATGTTAGTGGTGTGCCGTCAGGGCCCTGGCCTAACATGACTAAAAATCATGATCATAATTAAAGATAAAAGTATTTTTGGAATTTATTTTCCCTAAATATTTAAAAGTATTCATATTCTCTTCATGTCATATTATGCTCCTGTTGTTTTTAGGTTTAGAGTTTGTATCCAATCAGGATTCAGCTAGCTTATGTTGCCATGCTGTACCAAATCTGCCCAAGGCCTTCAGAATCAACAATGCAAGCATATGTGCATTTTAAGTAAACTGGCACATACAGTTGATAGACAATTGCCATAGCCAATCCAATCACGAGTTGTCAGTAAGGCCTTCTAGCTGGCTTTACGCCGTGATTGGGTACTCACTTTGGACTCACAAGTGAGTATCCAATCACAAGTTGCAAAAACAGGACGTGGCACCGGAGCCATAGAAAACTCATCTAAGGAGTGCAAAATGTTGATTAGGTGGCAGATATATATTTGCAAGGGCATTTTCAAGAAGGATATTGTAGAGAAACTACATCTTGTAAGACGAGGTCGGCCAACACCGGAAGCGAAAGTAAAATGGTTTGCCCGCAACTTTCACACGACCAACTACTGACCACGACTGTATCACTGGCTTATACGGCGTAGAATGGGTGCTATAAATTGCGAGTTGATTTGTTTTATACATTCCTTTTCATTTTGACAGCACCACATAAGATATGTTTTAATTGCCGAAGCGGGTTTATGGAATGTTAAATGCGCCAAAAACTAGACCGTTTTGTATACTGTTGAGTGGGTTCAATGCCCAGTAGCGTGCAATTGTGTTTCTGTATAGCAGGGGTCACCAACGCGGTGCCCGTGGGCACCATGTCGCCCGTAAGGACCAGATGTCGCCCGCTGGCCTGTTCTAAAAATAGCTCAAATAGCAGCAATTACCAGTGAGCTGCCTCTATTTTTTACATTTTATTTATTTACTAGCAAGCTGGTCTCGCTTTGCTCGACATTTTTAATTCTAAGAGAGACAAAACTCAAGTAGAATTTGAAAATCCAAGAAAATATTTTAAAGACTTGATCTTCACTTGTTTAAAAAAAAATTATTTATTTTTTTACTTTGCTTCTTATAACTTTCAGAAAGACAATTTTAGAGAAAAAATACCTTAAAGATTTCAGGATTTTCAAACACATATACCTTTTTTACCTTTTAAATTCCTGCCTCTTCTTTCCTGACAATTTAAATCAATGTTCAAGTAAATTTGTTTTTTTTTATTGTAAAGAATAATAAATACATTTTAATTTAATTCTTCATTTTAGCATCTGTTTTTTCGACAAAGGATATTTGTGAAATATTTCTTCAAACTTATTATGATTAAAATTCCAAAAAATTATTCTGGCAAATCTAGAAAATCTTTAGAATCCAATTTAAATCTTATTTCAAAGTCTTTTGAATTTCTTTTAAAATTTTTGTTCTGAAAAATCTAGAAGAAATAATAATTTGTCTTTGTTAGAAATATAGCTTGGTCCACTTTGTTATATATTCTAACAAAATGCAAATTGGATTTTAACCATGTCATCAAAATTCTAAAATTAATCTTAATCAGGAAAAATTACTAATTATGTTCCATAAATTATTTTTTAAATTTTTTCAAAAAGATTCGAATTAGCTAGTTTTTCTATTCTTTTTTTTGGTTGAATTTCAAAGGTTCGAAATTAAAGATAAACAATGTTTCACAATTTAATTTGATTTTTTTTTCCTGTTTTCTCCTCTTTTAAACCGTTCAATTAAGTGGTTTTTTTTTTCATCTTTTATTCTCTACAAAAAACCTTCCGTAAAAGGAAAAAAATTAAATGTACGACAGAATGATTGACAGAAATACCAATTTTTTTTATAAATACCGGTATATAGATGTATTTATTAAAGATAAATTGAGCAAATTGGCTATTTCTAACATTTTTTTAAGTGTGTATCAAACTAGTAGCCCTTTGCATTAATCAGCACCCAAGAAGTAGCTCTTGGTTTCAAAAAGGTTGGTGACCCCTGCTGTATAGTATCTCCAGCCATGTCCATGCGGTGACATAAATGACGGTATTTTGAGAGGTGACGTCAGACTAAATAGGACATCACTGAAAGCCTAGGTGAGCAACGCACGGCCCACCACTGTTAGATTGTGAAATAATGTGTATATTATCTTTAAAATCAGCGCAGGAACCATCTCACAAAGGAACATCTGCAATCTATCCTTACAGTCTCAACAGCACAACACTTTAAATATTTTCTAAGTATGAAGCTTAGACAAAAATGCATGAAGCAGATCTACTGGATTGCGAACACCAAATGTTGGCAGCTGTGTAACTATACATGACATCATTGATTAAACACAATGCTAATGGTGGATTGATGGTATTGTGGGCAGTTAAAAACAAAGCATACTGAACCAGATATTGTGACCACAAACTGAAAAGTTCCAAACCATTCCAGCCCTGAATACACAGCACAGTATACTTATTGAAGTGTACTGATACAGTTGTGATCAAAATTATTCAACCCCCACACAATTTTGGTGTTTTAGCAAGTTGGACATTTATTCCGTATTTTGTTTATAGTCATATCAAATAAAGATGTGTGAAATAGACAAATGCAACTTAAATTGTAACTGTATTTTACAAAATACCAAAAAAGGACATTTTTCTTAATATTTCAGTGACAAAATGATTCAACCCCCGAGTTACATGCATCTTTAATACTTAGTAGAACACCCTTTGGCAGTAATGACATCCTTCAAACGTGATACATAACCGGACACAAGCTTCTTGCAACCATCTACAGGTATTTTAGCCCATTCCTCTTGGGCAAAGGCCTCCAGTTCATTCATATTCTTGGGCTTGCGTGCTGCAACTGCCTTCTTCAAGTCCCACCACAGCTTTTCTATAGGATTTAGGTCTGGCGACTGTGAAGGCCACTCCAGAGTCTTCCAGCCCTTCTTCTGCAACCACTCTGATGTTGATTCGGAGGTATGCTTGGGATCGTTGTCCTGTTGGAAGGTCCAACGTCTCCCAAGCCTCAGCTTCGTCACTGACTTCATGACATTTGCAGATAATATATCCTGGTAGGAAATAGAATTCATAATGCCTTGAACGCGCTGGAGATTCCCGGTACCTGAGGCAGAGAAACAGTCCCAGAGCATGATTGACCCCCCCACCATGTTTAACAGTAGGCAAGGTGTTCTTCTCTTTGTAAGCTTCATTTTTTTCTCCTCCAGACATAACGTTGATTCATAGGCCCAAAGAGTTCCAAGGTTTCCCACAACCTTTGGGGTTTGTCCAGATTATTTTTGGCATACTGGAGTCTATTTTTCTTGTGCCTGGTAGTCAGAAGTGGGGTGCGCCTGAGAGTTCTGGCATGGAGGCCTTCATCTCGTAGTGCGCGCCTTATTGTCTGGGACGAAACCTGCGTTCCCCCCTCTGTAATGTCCTGTTGTAGTTCATCAGCTGTTACCCGGGGGTTTTTCACCACTGTACGTTTCAAATACCGGACAGCATCCTCTTTCCACTCTGCCTTTAGCTTTAAACTTGCGAATTATGCTTCCAACTGTGTCTCTTGGAATGTGTAATGTCTTTGCTATTTTCTTATATCCATATCCTTTCTTATGAACAGAAATTACCTCCTCTCTTGACTTCTTTGACCACTCCCTGGACTTCACCATGTTGCAAATACACCATTGACCATCTACAAGAAGCTGAGCGTCACAGTCTTTTTCAATCAGTTTAATTGTTGCTCGTTATGGTTCTAATCACATCTACAGGTGTTTTCAACACCTGATTGAAAAGACCTTGTTCAAATTCTGTTCTTAAGAGTTATGATCCTCAAGGGGTTGAATAATTTTGTCAATGAGATATTAAGAGAAATGACACTGTTTGGTATGTTACAAAATATAATGTAATTCAAGTTGCATTTGTCTATTTAATGCATTTTTATTTGATATGACTATAAACAAAATACGGAATAAATGTCCTACTTGCTAAAACACCAAAATTGTGTGGGGGTTGAATACTTTTGATCACAAGGCTGCATCTCATTTGAGATGCAGCCTTGGTGTGACTGGACTAACAGGCAATTTCAGATATTTTATACTGTATGTGCTTGTGATTTTATTAAACATATAATCAAGTAGTTTCCCATTTAAACTTTGCATTTAATACAATTAACTTGTTTTCAGACGAGAACAAGACATTTTACAAACTGTGACTAAGCAGACATCCCAACAGTTTTATATATATTTAAAAAAAGTCCATTCAAAGACTTCAGTTGTGTTAAAAATGTAAGTATAAACATAAAATAACATCACACTGCATTTGTTTTTTCGAAAAAAAAAGGCAACATTTAAGGGCATTGAAGGCACAATACCAAAGCTGTTTAAAACTAATCACACAGACGACGACGGTTCCAACGTTTGGCCGCAGGTGCAGATGCAAGGATTTAAGTACCAGCAGTCTTTACAGAACTCGTTCCCGCAGTAACAGCACAGAACCATTGGCTTCCTGGAGCACGTTCTCCCACAGGCGCACAGACCCAGATGTTTCAGCGAGTGCTGAGTTTGGCACGAGTTGACGTCTTTGCAAGACGCTTTGTGGAAAAGACGGCAGGTGAGACATGCGACCGCAGGGTCGCGGGTGCTGCCGTTGCAGCAATCGTGGTAGCTGATAGGAAGAGGGCTGATGCTCAGAGACTTGGGCTTGTCGCTCAGAGATAAAGCCGCCATGTCGGCACTGCTGCCGCTGAAGACTAGCTCTGGGGTTCTGGTGTTGTGGCTTGGAGGCGCGGTCGATTCCTTTATGGTGACAAAGGGCCGCAGCTGGTGGCCTGCTTGGGAGCAACGCCGGAGCACAGCACAGGAGGCGTCATGGTGAGCGTTGCACTCAATGCACTCGTTGAGGTAGAAGCGAGGGGATCGGAGGCAACTGCAAATGTTGCCCCTCTCCGCCTCGGTCATACCAACTTGTAGACTGCGGGGTTGGAACTCTGCATCAACAGACTCCTCACCAGCAGACAAGTGTCGCCTCACACTAACTAAGGAGCCGCCGCCTGCTTCTGCTTCGAACTTACTGCTGAGCTGGCATTTGAGTGCTGAAACGCAAGATCGATCTCCCGCGGCTTGGAAGGACAAAGATCCGCTGTTGCCGACGTCCCACGCCGGCTTTTGCGAACTGTCGTCATCGCGGACAACCAGCACCCTCTGGCCCTGGTTAACCTGCTCGTCTGTGTACAGATCCACTTCGGACTCTGCATCAGACTCCATCAGCGGCTGCTTGACTCCCATCATCCTCTTTGTGTTGTCCAGCGCAACCTGGAGGAAGAAAATGAACCGTCGGGACATCATTTTTATCTTCCAATGCATAACTAGAACTCGCCAGGAGGACAATAAAAGTACAATTTAAGAGTAATTTTAGATACCGTCCGCTTTTTGTTATGCTTTAAGTCGCGAGCATCGGCGGGGTCACTAGAGATGCGCGGTTTGCGGTCTCGTCCTCGCATAAACCGCGGGTCGGGCGGGTGACATGACGAAAAAATAGATTTTAATTAGATCCGGGCCGGTGGCGGTTGAACCATTCGGAAATATTTGATATACATGGTTCAGGGATCGGTATCCTTTACCATTCAAAGAGCCATTTAGGACCCGTGTCACAAAGCGAAGACGACAATAGGAGACGCAAACATTCTCTAGAATGACTGCCGGCAGTCACCCCTTTGTCGCCTTCTACAGCAGGTACGATCTGCTCGGCAGTCCAGCAACATGTTGTGTGTGGCTTACACACGCACACGACTGCAAGGCATACTGGGTGACACAGAGTACACTAATGGTTGTGATATAAACCATTTTAACACTCTTAGTAATATGCGCCACGCTGTGAAGCCACACCAAACAAGAATGACAAACACATTTCGGGAGAACATCCTCACAGAAACGCAACACAACAAATATCCAGAATCCTTTGCATCCATGATACTTCCTGACTATTTTATACACCTCGCTAACAGCAAACCCCACAATCCCCCCGTGCGTCGGTAAGGTGGGCGGGTTTGGGGGCGCGGGGGGTAAAATATATTCAGGGAGTTTCACGGATGCAAAGGATTCTGGGTATTTGTTGTGTTGCGTTTATGTTGTTACTGTGAGGATGTTCTCCTGAAATGTCTTTGTCATTATTGTTTGCTGTGGCTTCACAGCGTGGTGCATATTAGTAAGAGTGTTAAAATTGTTTGTATCACATCCATCAGTGTACTCTGTATCACCCAGTATGCCTTTCAATCTTGTACGTATGATTGCGGAAGCCACCTACAACATGTTGTACACGGTTTGTACATGTTGTTGAAGGTGTCAAAAGCAATGGCTTCACAGCACGGCCTTATTATTGTCATCAGGATGAACACCATTGGATATCCGCGAGAACGTTAGCGGCTCCCATTTTCTTCTTTACTCTGTGAAACGGGTTTAAATAGCTCTTTGAGTGGTAAAGGTGGCCGACCTCTGATGTATTTCAACGGGCAGGCGGTTGCGGTTCTGATAAAATGTTGGTTCGGGTGGACGGCGGGTGGATGACGACTTTTGGTGATGCGGTTGCGGATAATATAATTGCGGCGGGTGGATGACGACTTTTGGTGATGCGGTTGCGGATAATATAATTGCATATCCGCGCATCTCTACTAGGTTTTAAGAACGGGGGGGGGAGGCTTTGCCTCCAAGAGATTTACATGACGCAAACTAACGTGTCAAGCGCACGCAGAAAAAATTTAAAGACCTACTGAAATGAGATTTTCTAATTTAAACGGGGATAGCAGGTCCATTCTGTGTCATACTTGATCATTTTGTGATATTGCCATATTTTTGCTGAAAGGATTTAGTAGAGAACATCGACGATAAAGTTCGCAACTTTTGGTCGCTAATAGAAAAGCCCTACCTTTACCGGAAGTATGTGCGCGTGACGTCACGAGTTGCAGGGCTCCACACATATTCACTTTGTTTTTAATGGGAGCCACCAGCAGTAAGAGCAATTCTGACCGAAAAAGCGACAATTTCCCCATTAATTTGAGCGAGGATGAAAGATTTGTGAATTAGGATATTGATTAGGGATAATTAGGATATTGATTAGGGATGATACTCCAAACCGGTTTTCCCAGTTGTTCGATAAGAAAAGAGCAGAGTCCTCGGACTCTAACCCCTTTTTGATAACCGGTACCCGTTATCGAGACCACTACAGCAGAGGTCGGCCACCCGCGGCCCTGGCGGCTCTTTAGCGCCGCCCTAGTGGCTCTCTGGAGCTTTTTCAAAAATATATGAAATATGCAAATGATGAGGGGAAAAAACATCCATCCATCCATCCATTTTCTACCGCTTATTCCCTTTTGGGTCGCAGGGGGCGCTAGTGCCTATCTCAGCTACAATCGGGCGGAAGGCGATGTACACTCTAGACAAGTCGCCACCTCATCACAGGGCCGGGAAAAAACATACTTTTTGTTTTAATATGGTTTCTTTCGGAGGACAAACATGACACAAAACTCCCTAATTGCTATAAAGCACACTGTTTATATTAAACATGCTTCACTGATTCGAGTTTTGTCCTACTAATTTTGGCGGTCCTTGAACTCACCGTAGTTTGTTTACATCAGTGGTTCTTAACCTTGTTGGATGTACTGAACCCCACCAGTTTCATATACACATTCACCCAAACCTACTTTAGTGAAAAATTAAAAAAAAAAATTTTTTTAATTCAAGACAAAGTTTTTGGTAACACTTTTAGTATGGGGAACATATTCTAAGTAACAAAGACTAGGGTTATTGGGTTAGGATCAGGGTTACGGTTATAATAAGGCCATGCCGAATAATGCATTAATAAGTACTTAATAATGAGTAGTTAAGAGCCAATATGTTACTAATTTGTATATTAATAGGCAACTAATTAATGGAGAATATGTTCCCCATACTAAAGTTTTTTTTACTGGTGCACAAAATGAACCGCGCATGAACCTTGTTCAAACAACAAAACCAACACAGTGCATAAACCCACAACCAATCACAGACCTGCAAAAATCAGTCAGCTGTTGCCGTACCCGTAATACGCCGATAGGGAGAAGTTTGTATTTACAAGATTGAGTCAGGTGTGGTTTGACCACCGCCAAACAACCGAGGCCGACTCACCGAAACCCTAAGGTTTGATCGAACCCAGGTTAAGAACCACTGGTTTAAACGTATAACTGTCTCCGACCGTCTAAGACGTGATTTATGCCACTTCTTTTTCTGTCTCATTTTGTCCACCAAACTTATAATGCTGTGCATGAATGCACAAAGGTGAGTTTTGTTGATGTTATTGACTTGTGTGGAGTGCTAATCAGACATATTTGGTCACTGCATGAATGCAAGCTAATAGATGCTAACATGTTATTTAGGCTAGTTGTATGTACATATTGCATCATTATGCCTCATTTGTAGCTATATTTGAGCTCATTTAGTTTCCTTTAAGTCCTCATAATTCAATTTATATCTCATTACACAGTATCTGTATGTAATATGGCTTTTAATTTTTTACGGCTCCAGACGGATTTGTTTTTGTATTTTTGGTCCAATATGGCTCTTTCAACATTTTGGGTTGCCGACCCCTGCACTATAGTAAAGAAAAAGAGTTGGTTCTTTATTCGAATCCGTCCCGACCAGAAATGCTTCGTGAGACATCACAAAAAAAGACGTCAAGTAGCTCAGTCATTAGGCGCAGATAGGGAAAGCAGGAAAACAACGGACGGGAAAAAAGCGCTCCAAGGTGTAATAAAAGTTCAAAACAAAAGACATAATCCAATGAATAACTTTACTGAGAGATTTGAGCAGGGTACAAAACACATGACCAACACTTTTACGACCAACCGGAAACATACCAACCAGGCTAGCAACGCTCCTCCTTTACGGCAGCTGTCGCAACATTATTAAAGAAACCGCAGCACATACATATATATATATATATATATATATATACACACAACATATCTCCCTTTAACTTTTGTTTTTTTTCCCTTGTAAACAAAGCAAAATCACACTGTATTTGTGCTGTCAGTCTAATTATAAATAATGCAGATCAGGCGTGTTGGCTGAGTTCTTGACGTTTACTGCTGGGTGACATGAAACAACACTTTTCGGGGCTACCGCGCATGCTCGTCACTCCCGTTGCATGCTGGGTAGTGTAGTTGTTATAGTGAAATATATTTATATAGCGTTTTTTCTCTAGTGACTCAAAGCGCTTTACATAGTGAAACCAAATATCTAAGTTACATTTAAACCAGTGTGGGTGGCACTGGGGGCAGGTGGGTAAAGTGTCTTGCCCAAGGACACAACGGCAGTAACTAGGATGGCAGAAGCGGGTATTGAACCTGCAACCCTCAAGTTGCTGGCACGGCCACTCTACCCACCGAGCTATACCGCCCGCCTTATATTCCCTAGCTCATAAAGAAATAACTAAATAAAGCGTATTTCTTTTTTTAGCTTTAACTTTTCATATTTTAGCATTTTGACCACATTTGCAAACAACTTTTCTCTTCATAGAATTTTCTTTCAATAAAGTGCAAAAATCTCAATGCATCATAACAAACAGTTATGTCAAATAGTAGCAGAAGTGCACTTATTTATTATTTTTAGTTTTGTGCCCAAGGGTCTGATTTTATTTAACACTATAGTATCATTTATAGACCCATAGTGATCACAGAGACAGGTTGTTTTTGTGTTACTGTATATATTTGTTTTTCTGAAAAATCCCACTTAATATACTTTGGGTAACAATAGTCAATATATATATATATATATATTTTTTAGGGGGGTAACAGTCAATATTTATTAGATTTTATTTTTTTCTTATATAATAAAAGTGAGCTTTTGTTAAATTAAATATTATAATTTTTTACCATCTATAACAACCTATCTGGACTCGATAAGAGAATCGATAAGAGAATCGATAAGGAATCGGTTCGATAAGAGGATTCGATAATATGAAACATCATCCCTAATATTGATAGTGAAGGACTACAAAAAAAAAAGCGGCGGCAGTGTGAGCGTTTCAGATGTAATTAGACACATTTACTAGGATAATTCTGGACGATCCCTTATCTACTTATTGTTTTAATAGTGTTTTAGTGAGATTTTAAAGATTATAAAGGCATACCTCGAGGTCGGATGGCTGCGGTGAACACAAAGTGTCTCAGAGAGACGCCGAGGAGCCAAGCTCACAGCTGCCTTTTAAACGGCTGCTGCAGGACGACAAATAATCCAATGATTTCTCCGGTAAGATATATATCACAATTTCCCCATCCAAAAACATGCTGGTTGACGTAGAGAAAACATGTTTGCTTGACCGCTCTGTGTAAAAGCTTCACAACAAACAAAGAAACACCGGCTGTGTCTCGGTGCTAAAGACAGCTACAATCCACCGCTTTCCCCCAACAGCAATGTTATTTATAGTCTCCATTATTAAATGAACATATTGCAAAAGATTCAGCAACACAGACGTCCAAAATACTGTGTAATTACATCATGAACAGAGACGACTTTTAGCCGTGTTTGGTGCAGCGCTAATATTTCCTTACAGTCCGTGACGTCACGCGCACGTGTCATCATTTCGCAACGTTTTCAACAAGAAACTTGTGGGAAATTTAAAATTGCAATTTAGTAAACTAAAGCAGCCGTATTGGCATGTGTTGCAATGTTAATATTTCATCATTGATATATAAACTATCAGACTGTGTGGTCGGTAGTTGTGGGTTTCAGTAGGCCTTTAAGCACTTGCAAAATCGTGGTGGAGTGATTTGTTATTATTGTAACATCTTTTCTAATGATAATCATACTTAGACTTAGACAAACTTTATTGATCCACAAGGGAAATTGTTCCACACAGTAGTAGAATGAGGTCGGCTCTCTTTTCAAAGTTAAAACAAGTGACAGAAATCAGTCACCATCCTGCTATCAATTTGACTTTGGTTTGCTAGCCAGGTTTTTGTTTATCCAAATGGGGAGCACCTGGTTCATTAACTACATGGGACTGTTAGCTGGAGCTGATTGTTACTTCCAGCAGTTGTAAATACTTTTTTTGAAAAACCTTTGTATGTCCCGTTTGTGGGATATTTCTCTTTCTGTCTGGCTCTGGCTGATTGGACAAATACCGTTATTTTCGGACTATAAGTCTCAGTTTTTCTCATAGTTTGGCCGGGGGTGCGACATATACTGCGGAGCGAATTATGTGTGAAATTATTAACACATTACCATAATATATCAATTATTTCTCATTCGCGGAAGAAACGAAGTCAATATCAGCAATCGTCAAACACACGTCAACCAATAAGAATTCGGCAGGGGAGGGTCATGGCAGAAGTGCATTTTGGGTCATGGAATGCTGACTGCTATATGCTACTGTCGTAGCTGTTAAAATGGATCATTTCATCGTTGGCGGTAACTTATAAAAACTGAGAAGGGCTGAACAAATATGGCACCGAAAAAGAAATCATGTACTGCAGATTACAAGCTGGACGTAGTGAAATATGCAGCAGAAAACGACAAGAGGAAGCGGCGCATACCTTCGGAGTTGGCAGAGTTGTTTAGAAGAGACATCGAGGAAGAAGATTTCATCGGATTTATCGATTAGGAATGAGATTGTTTGGTAAACATATAGCATGTTCTATATGTTATAGTTATTTGAATGACTCTTACCATAATATGTTACATTAACATACCAGGCACCTTCTCAGTTGGTTATTTATGCGTCATATAACATACACTTATTCAGCCTGTTCACTATTCTTCATTTATTTTAAATTGCCTTTCAAATGTCAATTCTTGGTGTTGGATTTTATCAAATAAATTTCCCCCAAAAATGCGACTTATACTGCAGTGCGACGTATACTGTATTTTTCGGACTATAAGTCGCTCCGGCCGAAAATGCACAATAAAGAAGGAAAAAAAACATATATACGTCGCATTTTTTGGGGAAATTTATTTGATAAAACCCAACAGCAAGAATAGACATTTGAAAGGCAATTTAAAATAAATAAAGAATAGTGAACAACAGGCTGAATAAGTGTACGTTATATGAGGCATAAATAACCAACTGAGAAGGTGCCTTGTATGTTAACGTAACATATTATGGTAAGAGTCATTCAAATAACTATAACATATAGATCATGCTATACGTTTACCAAACAATCTGTCACTCCTAATCAATAAATCCCATGAAATCTTCTTCCTCGATGTCGCTTCTAAACAACTCTGCCAACTCCAAAAGGCAATTATGTAAATGACGCGAATCCATATACATTTACAGTATATCGATGTGCGGTATATTTACTACTCGGGGCAGACATACACATGCCCCTCAATGAAAACGAGTTTGACGCACCTGCTTTTTTTTAGCCAAGTTTGATCGGTTATTGGCACTGCACCAGACCTGAGGAGCTCAAACTGTGGTTCAGCTTTTTTATAAAAGTGATGGGATGCACTGTATGTATATAGTCTATTATCTACGTACTATTGGCTATAACAGGTTTGACAAACAGCTCAAATATCATTAAAACGTTTC
This sequence comes from Nerophis ophidion, assembly GCF_033978795.1. Classification (NCBI taxonomy): domain Eukaryota; kingdom Metazoa; phylum Chordata; class Actinopteri; order Syngnathiformes; family Syngnathidae; genus Nerophis; species Nerophis ophidion. Next base: position 15,639,563 of record NC_084624.1, on the reverse strand, counting down.
TCATTACTTTATTTAAAAAAAAAAAACATGCATCTTAATCGCCTATCAGAAGCCCAACACCCGGCAAAAGTAAGGAGAGAAATTTGAAGAAAAAGGTATTTTAACTAATTAAAACATTTCTTGTTCAAACCAGTGGAAACTACCCTAAATCTTTTGACATTACTACAGTCAATGACTAATTTTACGCCATGTGCTACTTCTGTTTGGACATAGCTGTGTGGACTGTACATTTGTCCCCGTGCGTTGGTGCTAATGGGCTCAATCCATTCTGCCTCTAAATCACTTTAAAATGCATCCCAAAACCGCCAACAATACGTAATTTACGTTCTGTAACATTTGTTGCCAGAAGTCAAATGCGGTCCCAGGGACCCCATTAAGTCATAAAGATGGGGTCCCACCTTTTGGAACCGTTCCAAATGAGAAACGTATGCATTATCCTGTTATAATCTCACATTCTTCATTGTGTTTTGGAAAAAAGTTGTCAAACGTTGATTCATATAAAATTTAATACAAAAGAAAACACATTTTTATGTAAATGTATTCACTTTCTTCTTTCCTACATGGATCTAAACTTTACAGATGCCGGTATTTTTTTCTATATTTTTATTGTAAAATTTTCATAATGTGTTTGTTTTTTTTGGGGCCAAAGTAAGAAAAGAAAACAATCTGAAGTCCGTCTTTATTCTTTAGTTTTAATGCCATTATTTTAATAGTCCGGCCTGCGTGTGAACACAGATTTTCCTCCAAGCGGTCCTTGAGCTAAAATGAGTTTGACACCCCGGTCTAAAAGTAACATGTCTTCCTTCAATCTTTATTTTTGCAGTTTTACGCGTGTTTATGTAAAAAATCTAAAAACCGCAAATCAAATTGTAATTTTGGAAAGGAAAATCGCAATTGTTTTTTTTTCCCAAATTGTGCAGACTTAGGTCAGATTGTTTCTTATTGGTGTGCTTGCTGTTTAAACCTGAATTTTAATCTCCCCCTTACAGACACTATACGTGGTCTTCTCCTGTGACACACCAAAGGATGAAAAAGGAATTCCGACATACCTTGAGGCTGTGTCCCCGGTGCCTCTCTCTGACCACACACAGCTCCCACTGGGCGTCACCGCCGTCATTCTCCAGGGCTGCCAGGAGGAGGCGGCACTCGCAGCGGGCCAGGAAGAAGGCGCAGGACAGGTGGAGAAGATTGTCCAAAATGTCCGGGCTGACTCTGAGGGACTGGAGCCGGAGCTGCTCCCGCCGCGTCGAGTACTGATATCCCAGCAAACCGAAAAGTTTCTCGATTTGTGTGGCGGACAGCACGGGTTTGATGTAGTGTGTGAACATGCCCGAGTACATCTGGAGACGGTACAAGTCATGACAGGTAAACATACGTTTGTCATGGGAGACATTGGAAGAAATCAACCATCTACCTTGACTTCCTTGTACTCCTCCCTCCAGGGTCCGAGGTAGAGGTTTAGAGCAGCTTGTTCCAGAACCTCAAAAGCTTTATTCAGACCTTGCAGACCTCCTCTTGCTCTTACTTGTTTGGCGCTGCCTGCTCTTGGAGTCTTTGTTTTCAGTGACTCCTCCATCACCTTCAGAACATCCACACCCAAGCAGTGTGTTTGCGAAGCATTGTCCTCCCTCAGCAACGCTTCTACCTGCTTCCACAGCTCCTCGTCTCCACACGCCAGGTAGGAGCCTCGCTTCACCATCTGCTGCTCCAACGTGCGACCATAGGCAGCCACCAGTTGTTGTGCTCGGTCTTGAAAGATGCTCATCTTTATCAGCTGAGGACCAGAGAATGATAACAAGCTTTTGGAATTTCTCTAATCTCAGAAGTTCAGATACTTGCATAGATGAAAATGAAATGAGAGGCGGGGGCGGGTCCATCTACCTTCTGTTCATTCTATTTCCAATTCTTAAACGCAAATCAAAATAGGGGGCCAATTTTCTATTTTTCTTATATATGGCAGATTTTGAAACAAAGTATGGATTTTCATTAAAATATTGCCACTAAAATTGGATTTTGTGCTGTTTTCCTTTTATGGATTTTTATTTTTCCAGATAAACACGAAAATCGAATATACGTTCATCCAAAATGCAAAAATTAATTTGTGGGATGACAAATTGAACCGAAAACCGTATCATAGCTTTTCCTTTTCTTTTAGCATGCTAAAAGTGTCACTAAATAATTGTTCAACATTTGTTTCAGAAATGCAAATATAAAAAATGGCCCGAAATTTGTTTTTTGATTTGCATTATTGCGTCTGCCTCACAATACGAAGGTCCTGCAGTCCTGGTTTCAAATCCAGGCTCGGGATCTTTCTGTGTGGAGTTTGCATGTTCTCCCCGTGAATGCGTGGGTTCCCTCTGGGTGCTCCGGCTTCCTCCCACTTCCATAGACATGCACCTGGGGATAAGTTGATTGGCAACACTAAATTGGCCCTAGTGTGTGAATGTGAGTGTGAATGTTGTCTATCTGTGTTGGCCCTGCGATGAGGTGGCGACTTGTCCAGGGTGTACCCTGCCTTCCGCCCGATTGTAGCTGAGATAGGCGCCAGCGCCCCCCGCGACCCCAAAAGGGAATAAGCGGTAGAAAATGGATGGATGGATGGATTTGCAGTGTGCGTTACGTTCATTCTATTTCCAACTCTGAAACACAAATCAAAAAATAAAATAAAGGCCATTTTTCGAATTTTATCATTTATGGCAGATTTTGAAACAAAAAGAGTGGTTGATTTTCATTTAAATATTGCCATAAAATTGGATTTTGTGCTGTTTTCCTTTTATGGATTTTTATTTTTCCAGTTAAACACAAAAATCGAATATACGTTCATCCAAAATGCAAAAATGAATATGTGTGATGACAAATTGAACCGAAAACCGTATTATAGCTTTTCCTTTGCTTTTAGCATGCCAAAAGTGTCACTCAATAGTTAAACTTTGGCTTCAGAAATGCAAATATAAAAAATGGCCCGAAATTTGTTTTTTGATTTGCATTATTCGAAGGTACACAGCTCAGTGTGCGTTACGTTCATTCTATTTCCAATTCTGAAACACAAATCAAAAAATAAAATGAAGGCCATTTTTCGATTTTTATCATTTCTGGCAGATTTTGAAACGAAAAGAGTGGATGATTTTCATTAAAATATTGCCATAAAATTGGATTTTGTGCTGTTTTTCTTTTATGGATTTTTGTTTTTCCAGATAAACACAAAAATCGAAAAAAATGTTCATCCAAAATGCACAAATGCGTGGTTATGTTTGATGACAAACTGAACTGGAAGCAGTATTTTAGCTTTTCCTTTGTGTTGAGCATGTTTTTAGCATAACGTAAACAGCTTTGTTCAGCAGGAGTCATATTGTTGTTTTAAAAAAGTCTCATTAATTAGTTGTCCAACTATTATTTCAGAAATGAAAACAGAAAAATTGGTTAGAAATGATTTTTTTTGATGTGCATTTCAGATTTTGATATAGAATGAACAGAAGGTACACGGACCGAGGCACTTTGATACATTTTGTAAACTAAAGATGCTAAACCCAATCCAATATACCAACACACAAAAATTACATCAATATCTACTTCGTTCAAGTCAAGTCTTTGAAATATTTGAAATGTTAGTGCGCATGCTCAGTAGTGGTGGTTTGTAGTCATTGACAGAACGGGTTATTGTCGGAATATTAAAAAAAAAAATCTTGTTTTAGATCTGTTTTTCTTGTTTCTGGTTTAGTAGGGATTTATATATTTTTGTAATAGTATAAATAGGGTTGGGCGGTATACTGGTAATACAGTCAAAACTGGCATAATTTAGAAAGATATATACAGTACAGGCCAAATTTTTGGACACAATGCGTTTTCTTTATTTTCATGACCATTGTAGATTGTCACTGAAGGCATCACAACTATGAATGAACACATGTTGAGTTATGTACTTAACAAAAAAAAAGGTGACATAACTGAAAACATGTTTTATATTCTAGTTTCTTCAAAATAGCCACTTTTGCTCTGATTACTGCTTTGCACACTCTTGGCATTCTCTCGATGAGCTTCAAGAGGTAGTCATCTGAAATGGTTTTGACTTCACAGGTGTGCTTGAAGCTCATCTAGAGAATGCCAAGAGTGTGCAAAACAGTAATCAGAGCAAAGGGTGGCTATTTTAAAGAAACTAGAATATTACACATGTTTTCACTTATGCACTTGACAAAAAAAGGTGTAATAAGTGACAACATGTTTAATATTCTAGTTTCTTTAAAATAGCCACCCTTTGCTTTGATTACTGTTTTGCACATCCTTCAATCAATCAATCAATCAATGTTTATTTATATAGCCCTAAATCACAAATGTCTCAAAGGACTGTACAAACCATTACGACTACGACAACCTCGAAAGAACCCACAAAAGGGCAAGGAAAACTCACCCAGTGGGCAGGGAGAATTCACATCCAGTGGGACGCCAGTGACAATGCTGACTATGAGAAACCTTGGAGAGGACCTCAAATGTGGGCAAAATGTTTATCAGTTTGAACATCAAATATGTTGTCTTTGTGGCATATTCAACAGAATATTCGTTGAAAATAATTTGCAAATCATTGTATTCCGTTTATATTTACATCTAACACAATTTCCCAACTCAAATGGAAACGGGGTTTGTATGTAGTGTGAGACATTTTACGTCGAAGCTATGTTTCGTGTTGTGGGCGTCGCTTGGAAAAAAATACTTACGCCAAATATAAATGTCAGAGAGCCTTTCTCCGAGTAAATATGAAATAACCACAATGTTTCTCAAACTTGTTCCGCCTTGATCAGGAAGTAGCCGCCGTGACGATACCGTGCTAGCGCTGCTAAAGAGCAGCATATTTGAGGCTAAAGTGGGGACAAAGGACCAACTAAACGACTCCCATCCACGCAGATTGTAACCAAAACAGATTGGTCGAGTCACCATTTTCCGCCCAAATTCAAGCATAATTGTAATTTTGTCGACAAGAATGCCTCTAATTCGACCGTAGCTACAAATATTAAGTTTAAATGTTTGTTAACTTCCAATTGGCATATTCTCGGTGTACATGTTTACAAACACTCACCTGCTCACCTGTCCGCGGCCGCGCTCGTCAAAGATGAAACATTTGTAGCTCCGAAGCAGAAGTTTATTCGGGCTCATTTGAAGTAAACACGGTCACGTGACACCTCCCATTTCCTGGTTTCGCGAAGGTGCGTTTGATTTGGTCACCTGCGCTGTGGGGTTTTTTTGGTGAGCGGGGACTGACAGGGGCTGTCACGCCAAATTTTCCACCGGGGGGATGACATTTGGCGTGAGCAAGAAGGACATTGATGTTACCTGCACCTTTTGTAACATGCATCCAGAGCAGGGGTTACCAACCTTTTTGAAGCCAAGAGCTACTTCTTGGGTACTGATTAATGCAAAGGGCTACCAGTTTGATACACACTTAAAAGAATTGCCAGAAATAGCCAATTTGCTCAATTTACTTTGAATATGTCTTGATTGTATTATCCAGACAATAGTGCTCGATACCGTGGTACAGCGCAATATGTATGTGTGGGAAAAATCACAAAACTACCCCATCTCTACAGAACTGTTTCATGAGCGGTTCCCTCAATCATCAGGAAAATCTCCTGATGATTGAGGGAACCCCTCATGAAACAGTTCTGTAGAGATGAAGTAGTCTTGTGATTTTTCCCACACCTACATGTGTGTGTGTGTGTGTGTGTGTATATATATATATATATATATATATATATATATATATATATATATATATATATATATATACACACATATATATATATACACACATTTTCTACCACTTATTCCCTTTCGGGGTCGCGGGGGGCGCTGGCGCCTATCTCAGCTACAATCGGGCGGAAGGCGGCGTACACCCTGGACAAGTCGCCACCTCATCGCAGGGCCAACACAGATAGACAGACATTCACACTCACATTCACACTTTAGGGCCAATTTAGTGTTGCCAATCAACCTATCCCCATGTGCATGTCTTTGGAAGTGGGAGGAACCCACGCATTCACGGGGAGAACATGCAAACTCCACACAGAAAGATCCTCAGCCTGCAATTGAACCCAGGACTGCAGGACCTTCGTATTGTGAGGCAGACGCACTAACCCCTCTGCCACCGTGAAGCCCATATATATATATATATATATATATATATATATATATATATATATATATATATATATATATATATATATATATATATATATATATATATGACTACTTCATCTCTACAGAACTGTTTCATGAGGGGTTTCCTCAATCATCAGGAGATTTTAATGGAAGCATTCACATACAATGGTTTATATAGGGCACAGAGTGGGTGGGTACAGGCAGGCGTAAGGTGTGGTGAAAGGCTCATGTGTTACCTAGGAGGTGTTTCCGTCTGTGGCGGCATGTTGAAATGATTTCACTGCGCTTGTTGAGGGATGACAGGTCTGGATGGTATATAATGAACAGTTTCTCTTTTAAGCATGGGTTGCATCTTTTCTTACCACTGTTGTAAGGTGTGCTGGATGCAAGAATTTGCCATGTTGTTGAGTATTCAACATTATTGTCTTTGAGGTTCCAAATGTGCTTGCTGAGTTCTGTAGAATTCCGTAAAGTCTGGTTTCTAAAGGAGGCCTTGTGATTATTCCATCTGGTTTTAAACGCTCCTTTGGTTAATCCAAAGTACGTGTCGGATGTGTTAATGTCCTTGCATGTTACCTTTGCTTGGTAAACGACTGATGTTTGTAAGCACCCCCGTTGAGAAAGCAATAAGGTTTCTTGCGACAGTTACATTCCTTATTGGTTTCAGAGTCGTTTAGTCTGGGGGTAGGCATTCTTTACAACAGTGATAATAAAAGATGCAACCTATGCTTAAAAGAGAAACTGTTTATTATATACCATCCAGACCTCTCATCCCTTAAAAAGCGCAGCAGTGAAATCATTTCAACATGCTGCCACAGACGGAAACACCTCCTAGGTAACACATGAGCCAATCACCACACCCTACGCCTGCCTGTACCCACCCACTCTGTGCCCTACATAAACCATTGTATGTGAATGCTTCCATTAAAATCTCCTGATGATTGAGGGAACCCCTCATGAAACAGTTCTGTAGAGATGGGGTAGTTTTGTGATTTTTCCCACACATACATATTGCGCTGTACCACGGTATCGAGCACTATTTTCTGGATAATCCAATGAAGACATATACATATATATATATATATATATATATATATATATATATATATATATATATATGTATATATATATATATATATATATATATATATATATATATATATATATATATGATGGGTATTTCTGTCTGTCATTCCGTCGTACATTTTTTTTCCTTTTACGGAAGGTTTTTATTGTAGAGAATAAATGGTGAAAACAACACTTAATTGAACGGTTTAAAAGAAGAGAAAACAGGAAATAAATGAAAATGAAATTTTGAAACAGTTTATCTTCAATTTCGACTCTTTAAAATCCAAAATTCAACCGAAAAAAAGAAGAGGAAAAACTAGCTAATTCGAATCTTTTTGCAAAAAATTATCTATGGAACATCATTAGTAATTTTTCCCTATTAAGATTAATTTTAGAATTTTGATGACATTTTTTAATTAGGTTAAAATCCAATCTGCATTTTGTTAGAATATACAACAAATACGACCAAGCTATATTTCTAACAAAGACAAATCATTATTTCTTCTAGATTTTCCAGAACAAAATTTTTAAAAGAAATTCAAAAGACTTTGAAATAAGATTTAAATTTGATTCTACAGATTTTCTAGATTTGCCAGAATAATTTTTTTGAATTTTAATCATAAGTTTAAAGAAAGATTTCACAAATATTCTTCGTTGAAAAAACTGAAGCTAAATTGAATAATTAAATTAAAATGTATTTATTATTCTTTACAACAACAACAAAAAATGTCAGGAAAGAAGAGGAAGGAATTTGAAAGGTAAAAAGGTATATGTGCTTAAAAAATCCTAAAATCATTTTTGAGGTTGTATTTTTTCTCTAAAATTGTCTTTCTGAAAGTTATAAGAAGCAAAGTAAAAAAATAAATGAATGTATTTAAATAAGTGAAGACCAAGTCTAAAAAAGATTTTCTCGGATTTTCAAATTCTATTTGAGTTTTGTCTCTCTTAGAATTAAAAATGTCGAGCAAAGCGAGACCAGCTTACTAGTAAATAAATAAAATGTAAAAAATAGAGACAGCTCACTGGTAAGTGCTGCTATTTGAGCTATTTTTAGAACAGGCCAGCGGGCGACTCATCTGGTCCTTACGTTGGTGACCCCTGGTTTAAAGTCATCCAACAATCGCGACAACGACTTTTTACTGTCAACTGAGTTTCGTTTTTTTAAAGATTTCTGATTTTTTCAATGCAAAAAATGTGCCTTGGCTCAAAAAAGGTTGAAAAACACTGCAATAAGAGACACTTTTGGGGAAGTTCACAACAGAAAATGATGTCAATAAATGACCAAAAATAAAATAAAATACAAATATAGCCCTGCTACAAATGCAACATTTAAATAGATGCTACATCATCAAAAAAAAAAAAAAAAAAAAAACTCTCACACCCAAAACAAATGCACCCCTGAGTAAGTACAGCAGCCTGCCACTAGATGGAGACATTTGACACAAGCGCCTCAACGTCGGGGCGTGTTTTGAAAGCCTTTGACGGCTGGGTGGTACCTCATTTAAAAAGCATTGCTTTCATATGACAAGATGAAGTAGAACATGCCATCATGTCAGACAAGGTGGTCTTGGTTCTTGGTGGAGCAGGTACTGTGGGATCTGGGATTGTTGAAGCCCTGCTGGATAAAGGTAAGACACTTTCAGAATATACAATGATATATTCTTGGGTAGTAGGTTATAGTTTGGTATCTTTTTAGCTGTCTGTCAATTTACTATGTCGTGGAATTTCAGTATTTTTGATTAATTGAATAAAGGGTTTGTACGTTCTTTATATCCCAACATTATGTATTATTATAAATAATTATTTTTGTAATGGATATAGATGTATGTTTTACACAGACTATGTCATGGTGATAATTCTTTATCCATAGTATAATGTATGTGACAAATCAGAATAATACAAAAAGAAGGTGTAGTTGCATACAACAGTGGTTCTCAACCTTTTTTCAGTGATGTACCCCCTGTGAGCATTTTTTAAATTCAATTCCCCCCTAGGAACATAGCATTTTTGTTTGAAAAAAGAGATAAAGAAGTAAAATACAGCACTATGTCATCAGTTTCTGATTTATTAAATTGTATAACAGTGCAAAATATTGCTCATTCGTAGTGGTCTTTCTTGAACTATTTGGAAAAAAAATATATAAAAATCACTAAAAACTTGTTGAAAAATAAACAAGTGATTCAATTATAAATAAAGATTTCTACACATAGAAGTAATCATCAACTTAAAGTGCCCTCTTTGGGGATTTTAATAGAGATCCATCTGGATTCATGAACTTTAATTCTGAACATTTCTTCACAAAAAAATAAATCTTTAACATCAATATTTATGGAATCTAGCTGTCAACACTGAATATTGCATTGTTGCATTTCTTTTCACAGTTTATGAACTTACATTCATATTTTGTTGAAGTATTATTCAATAAATATATTTATAAAGGATTTTTGAATTGTTGATATTTAAAAAAAATCTCACGTTCCCCTTGGCATACCTTCAAGTACCCCCATTTGACATACAACAGTTCCCAAAGTTGCATATATTTAAATAGTCATATAATTATTTTTTAAAATAATTAATTTAATATTATTGCATGACTGCATTGAAAATTAAACATTTATTTTTGGTAACATGTGTATGTGTTTATTGTACCTTAGCGACACCATTGTATGGTCAGTAATTAACATATACTGTACATTGTCCAGGATATTATTACATTTATAAAGCTGTATTGCATTGCAATGTTGATCTTATGAATAAATGTTTTCCTTTTGATGAAGTGAGCAGTGAGCATATTTTAAGGGAGATGAGATTGTGTACATTATTGGTATGGTATGATCTTTATTGTAATTGCACGAGTATAACGCAACATTGTTTTGTGTCGTAAACTATTTACAAACGTTCTGACACAAAGCAATCATCCACAAACATGTATAGACAAGTACAGTGAGGCAAAAAATTATTTAGTCAGCCACCGATTGTGGAAGTTCTCCCACTTAAAATGATGACAGAGGTCTGTAATTTTCATCATAGGTACACTTCAACTGTGAGAGACAGAATGTGAAAAAAATATACAGGAATTCACATTGTAAGAATTTTAAAGAATTTATTTCTAAATTATGGTGGAAAATAAGTACTTTGGTCAACCATTCAAAGCTCTCACTGATGGAAGGTTTTGGCTCAAAATCTCACGATAAATGAATGGCCTTATTCATTCTTTCCTTAAAACAGATCAATCGTCCTGTCCCCTTAGCAGAAAAAAAGCCCCAAAGCATGATGTTTCCACCCCCATGCTTCACAGTAGGTGTGGTGTTCTTGGGATGCAACTCAGTATTCTTCTTCCTCCAAACACGACGAGTTGAGTTTATACCAAAAAGTTCTATTTTGGTTTCATCTGACAGCATGACATTCTCCCAATCCTCTGCTGTATCATCCATGTATCCACTTTGGTCTAAACTCAACTGGTCGTGTTTGGAGGAAGAAGAATACTGAGTTGCATCCCAAGAACACCACACCTACTGTGAAGCATGGGGGTGGAAACATCATGCTTTGGGGCTTTTTTTCTGCTAAGGGGACAGGACGATTGATCCGTGTTAAGGAAAGAATGAATGAGGCCATGTATCGTGAGATTTTGAGCCAAAACCTCCTTCCATCAGTGAGAGCTTTGAATGGTTAACCAAATACTTATTTTCCACTATAATTTACAAATAAATTCTTTAAAATTCCTGGGTTTTTTTCACATTCTGTCTCTCACAGTTGAAATGTACCTATGATGAAAATTACAGACCTCTGTCATCATTTTAAGTGGCAGAACTTGCACAATCGGTGGCTGACTAAATACTGTTTTGCCCCACTGTATACGTGAGAATGATTGTTCTATTCTTGCAGTCTGGACACAAATCTGCAGGGTTTTTTTTAAAGACGGATTCAAATTTAAAAAATATTATGCAAACATTTATATATTTTGTATTGAGACAATTGTATCAATTAATTGAAATGATTCTGTATTGAATTAAGAATTGTGATGACTACAATACATGTGAAAAAGGGTACAATGTATGTTTGGTATTTGTTTATACGGCCAGACTGAAGTAATTACCATTGTTTGTGTTGAGCAAACAAGAGTTTTGATGCTTTTAACTGCACAGAGTTGCCATCTGCCATCTGTCTGATGACCCTGATAAACATGCTAAGATTAGTGTTTATTAACATGAGAGCAGGATTAACTGTGTGTGTTAAAAGTGCTGTTTTTGGGCAGTCTCCACCATAGATTTATGACAAGCTTGTACATATGTGTGTGTGTGTGTGTGTGTGTGTGTGTGTGTGTGTGTGTGTGTGTGTGTGTGTGTGTGTGCGCATGTGTGCATAGGCTTCAAAGTTGCAGTGATATCGAGAGAGAACAGCCGGCTGGAGAGACTCCGATGCATCATCTCTCCCAACACCAAACATAATCTCATCACAATAGTGGGCGATGTTGGTAAGTCGCATGCCACTTTCCCTGATCACATAAACAATCTTTAAAAAAAACAATTTAATCAATCAATCAATGATTATTTATATAGCCCTAAATCACTAGTGTCTCAAAGGTCTGCACAAACCACAACGACATCCTCGGTAGAGCCCACATAAGGGCAAGGAAAACTTACACCCAGTGGTATGTCGGTGACAATGATGACTATGAGAAACCTTGGAGAGGACCGCATATGTGGGTAACCCCCACTCCCTCTAGGGCAGGGGTCACCAACCAAGGACCAGATGAGTCTGTTCTAAAAATAGCTCAAAAAGCAGCACTTACCAGTAAGGTGCCTCTATTTTTTAAATTTTATTTATTTACTAGCAAGCTGGTCTCGCTTTGCTCGACATTTTTAATTCTAAAAGAGACAAAACTCAAATACAATTTGAAAATCCAAGAAAATATTTTTTAGACTTGGTCTTCACTTGTTTAAATAAATGCATTTATTTTTTTACTTTGCTTCTTATAACTTTCAGAAAAATACAACCTTAAAAATGATTCTAGGATTTTTAAACACATATACCTTTTTACCTTTTAAATTCCTTCCTCTTCTTTCCTGACAATTTAAATCAATGTTCAAGTATTTTTTTTTTATTGTAAAGAATAATAAATCCATTTTAATTTAATTCTTCATATTAGCTTCTGTTTTTTTGATGAAGAATATTTGTGAAATATTTCATCAAACTTATTATGATTAAAATAAATAGAAAATATTCAGGCAAATCTAGAAAATCTGTAGAATCAAATGTAAATATTATTTCAAAGTCTTTTGAATTCCTTTTAAAAATGTTGTTCTGGAAAATCTAGAAGAAATAATGATTCGTCTTTGTTAGAAATATAGCTTGGTCCAATTTGTTATATATTCTAACAAAGTGCAGATTGGATTTTAACGTATTTAAAACATGTCATAACAATTCTAAAATTAATCTTAATCAGGAAAAAATACTTAATGATGTTCCATAAATTCTTTTTTTTAATTTTTTCAAAAAGATTCGAATTAGCTAGATTTTCTCTTCATTTTTTTCAGTTGAATTTAGAATTTTAAAGAGTCAAAATTGAAGATAAACTATGTTTCAAAATTTTAATTTTCATTTTTTTTCGTGTTTTCTCCTCTTTTAGTGTTTTTTTTCATCATTTATTCTCTACAAAAACTTTCCGTGAAAGGAAAAAAAATGTACGACGGAATGACAGACATAAATACCCATTTATATATATACATATATATATATTAAAGGTAAATTGAGCAAATTGGCTATTTCTGGCAATTTATTTAAGTGTGTATCAAACTGGTAGCCCTTCACATTAATCAGTACCCAAGAAGTAGCTCTTGGTTTCTAAAAGGTTGGTGACCCCTGCTCTAGGGGAACCGAAAGCAATGGATGTTGAGCGGGTCTAACATGATACTGTGAAAGTTGTATCATGATCGACAGTATCGAAAGCAGCGCTAAGATCAAAGAGCAGCAACATAGATGACGCATCAGAATCCATCGTTAGCAATAGATCATTAGTCATTTTTGCGAGGGATTTGCTCTGAAACCGGATTGAAAGGTTTCACATAGATTGTTAGACGCTAAGTGTTTATTTAGCTGCTCTGCAACAATTTTTTTGAGAATTTTCCAAATAAAGGGAATGTGAGACACCGGTCGGTAGTTTACCATGAGGTCAGGATCGAGGTTAGGTCTTTTAAGGAGGGGATGAATAACCGCTTTTTTGAATGCTAGGGGAACAATGCCAGAGGAAAGTGATACGTTTATAATATTTAGCACTGATGGACCTAATAATACAAAGAGCTCCTTGATAAATTTCCCAGGAAGTGGGTCAAGTAAACATGTAGTTTGTTTTATTCCATTTACACGATGTAACAATTCTTCTAATGTTATTACCTCAAAACGAGAGAAACCATTTTGGAGGGCGGTATCCGCCCTATATACAGTCGTATCTGTGTTAATAAAACCCAGTTGTAGCTGGGACGCATTGTCTTTAATCTCCTTTCTAATGACTTCAATGTTCTTATTAAGAATTTCATAAAGTCATCTGCTGAGTGAGTGGAGCTATGTAGTAACAAGATCTGCATTAAACGTGTGTGTGAACTGATGGGGTAGAAGATCCTGGTACCTGGGAATCGATATTGGTACTCTACGGTACCAATTTTTTGTTCTTTCGTGTGTTCATGTGGCAAATAAATGTTAATTTAAAAAATATATATTTATATTTTAGCATTTAACATTGAGCTAAAGAATATAACTGGTCTGTTTGGTTGTTATGTCTTACATTTATCGATCATACACTTCTGAGTATCATTTGCAAGTATTGTAAACTTTGCACACAGTTACAATTGCGAGACATTAGAAGGCAGTAGTGTCTAGGCTACGCAGATTGAAGCAGATCTGGGCAAATTAAGGCTAAGATTTTCAATTTGGCCTGCAGGACATTCCCAAAGAATTGCCGCCCGGTCTCACTCCTGCGCTTACCAAAGGCATGCAGTAAAAGTAAGCATGCGCTAGTTATTTTAAAACCTATTTTCACTCATGCACTTACTAAAGGTATGCAGTAAAAATTTGAGTGTGATGTAAGCTTGGACTTTAAATCCTACTGAGTAGCTCTTAATCTTCTTCCCTTTATGCGATTTCAAATTACCGGTATTGAAATCAGCCTCCTCCATTTTGAAAATGATGACAGGGGAAGTGTCACTCGTGACGTCACGAGTTTGACCAGGCGGTAATACTAAGCATGCGCTAATTATTTTGGGAAGCGAGTAATTCGAGGCAGGCGCATACTATATGCCCTGCGGCAATTCAAGGAAATACGGTAGTTTTTTTTTAGACCTTTAAGATCAGGGGTCTCAGACATGACAATTGCGGCCCGCAAGAGGTTATTTTGCGGCCCCCACCTTAATATGAAAGTATAATGTTCGTGCGGGCCGCAAGTTTTATATCAACAGCGCTTGACAGTGTTGTGTCAAAAATGGCTCTTTCAACATTCTGGGTTGCCTACCCATGCATTAGTGGAAAAGCGGCAAATGAATGAAAGCAACAGAGACGTTGCCATGGAGACGAGGGTTTTCTTACGTGCCTGGCTGCAGTCACACCGCGACACCTGTCCGTCAGTAATAACAGTCCCTGATAACCTGGACCAAATCAAACCGCTTTTTTTATTATTTAATTTGCATTGCCTCACATTTCTTAATCTTCATTTTGTTCATTTATATGTTGATTTCATTTTGTGTTGAAAATAAGAACAAAGACATTCAAAAATATTTTTTTTAAGAAATCTTTTCTTGCATCCAGTGGGCCCCAGGTAAATTGAGTTTGAGACCCCTGTTTAAGAAGGAAACTGTAGCTGCCATTGTGATGTGCGGTGATGTTTTCAAATTGTCGTAGTTCCTGAACTATACAAACTATTTCAATGGTTGGAATCTGCGCTTTTGCATGATATACTAGTTACTGTGGTAATCTAATTAGTTACTATGGTAATCTAAGTCACAGCAGCTCAGACGAGGCAGTAAGCAGTGTGGGTGGAGAGCGTTTCCACAGAGACCAGCCTGAAATGCGGGTGTCAGGGACAGACACGGAAGGAGATTTTTACGACAAAGTTCTAAAATTTAGTGATATATCAGATGTATCAGATTGTAGGTGTTTTTATTTTTCAGCTTTTGTGTTCATATTTTGCTGTGTTTGTTGCGTTTCGTAAAATATGTCGATCAAAAGGGGGGGAACGCTCATATGTTGTCAATATTTAGTGTTTTATTCTTCATAGCTAATATTGTAAATCCCACATTCTTTTGTTTCATGTACATTCTGGGTGTGGCATTCAGTAAAAAAAAAAAAAAAAGTAAAATTCAATTTTTTAGGGCGGCCTGTCATAACGTTTTTTAGCATTATGACATTATTGTGAGGTTTATATTAGTGTTCCTAAAAATATACAGGCCCCAAGACATTGGTAACTTACACATCTGTGAAGGCGCAATTAATGCTGAAAGGTACATACAGGTTTTGGAGCAACATATGTTGCCATCCAAGCAACGCTATCATGGACGCCCCTGCTTATTTCAAAAAGACAATGCCAATCCACGTGTTACAACAGTGTGGCTTCATTGTAAAAGAGGGTACTAGTCCAGACCTGTCTCCCATTGAAAATGCGTGGCGCAAAATGAAGCCTAAAATACCACAACCGAGACCCTGGACTGTTGAACAACTTAAGCTGTACATCAAGCAAGAATGAGAAAGGATTCCAACTGAAAGGCTTCAAAAATTGGTCTCCTCAGTTCCCAAACATTTACTGTGTTGTTAAAAGGAAAGACCATGTAACACAGTTGCAATGTGTTGTTGCCTTTAAATCAGGGGTCTCAAACTCAATTTACCTGGGGGCCACTGGATGCAGAGCCTGGGTGAGGCTGGGCCGTAAGAAAATATTTATTTAAAAAAATCTTTTTAAATGTCTTTATTTTTATTTTCAACACAAAATAAAATCAAAATATAAATGAACAAAATGAAGATTAAGAAATGTGAGGCAATGCAAATTAAACAATAAAAAAAAACAAATGACGATTTGAATTGGTCCAGGTTATCGGGGACTGTTATTTCTGACGGACAGGTGTCGCGGTGTGACTACAGCCAGGCACGTGAGTAAACCCTCGTCTCCATGGCAATGTCTCTGTCGCTTTCACTCATTTGCCGCTTTTCCACTAACGCAGGGGTAGGCAACCCAGAATATTGAAAGAGCCATTTTGGACCCAAATAACAAAAATTGTCTCTGAGATCCCTGCTTTAAATTCTAAGCTAATGATTATTTGCGAAAAAAAAAGATGAAGTTTCTCAGTTTGAACATTAAATATATTTTCTTTGCAGTCAATTCAACTGAATATAAGTTGATAAGGATTTGAAAATCATTGTATTCTGTTTTTATTTACCATTTACACAAAGTGCCAATTTCAAGTTTTACTTTTTTTGATGAAATTACTGAAATAAATAAACCTTTTGGTCATATTCTGATTTATTAAGCACCACTTGTATATTATCAAGAGGCAGTCTGCTACAAATACACATTTTTGCTCATCATGTGTTTGATTCGGTGCAGAGTCTGCAACCGGACATGATGTCATTTGCAACATAGGTATTGAAATATGGTACTTTTTGACTATATGTGAATTAGTAATGACAGAATTTGGTTGGTATTTATAAAACTGACGAATTCCGTACCTATTCGTAGTGAATGAGTAGTCAATGAATCAATCAATTTTGCAGCTTCTAAATTTAACCCTTGAATTTCGGGAAATCATTAGTTTGTCATTAAGTTTCTTCTCCCAGTAGAAAAAGCTTTAAGCGCGTATTAATGAATGAAGTTCTTTATTGCCATTGCTTTCAGGAAGACAATGAAATGGGAGTTCATCATCCATCCATCCATCCATTTTCTACCGCTTATTCCCTTTCGGGGTCGCGGGGGGCGCTGGCGCCTATCTCAGCTACAATCGGGCGGAAGGCGGGGTACACCCTGGACAAGTCGCCACCTCATCGCAGGGCCTACTCCGGCTTCCTCCCACTTCCAAAGACATGCACCTGGGGATAGGTTGATTGGCAACACTAAATTGGCCCTAGTGTGTGAATGTGAGTGTGAATGTTGTCTGTCTATCTGTGTTGGAGTTCATCATTAGAGTGAAAAAACAAGTTAAGGAGTTTTGTGTTCACCCTGAACTCGCTAGTGACCTGGAGTGGAACTCGTTTAAGTCGATACCCTGGCTGGCTGACATCAACCTAAGTGCTTGTTGACGTACCCAAAACCGAAAATATACACTTGTGACTTTGTTGAGACACTTAAAAATGAGTGATTGTGAATGAAATCTAATCATAAAGAAACAAAAAACAAACAGATACTTAAGACTAGAGAAGCACACACCAGTGAGGAACAACATAGTCGAGGAAGACAATAGAGAAAAAGAGCAAAAGGGCGAAAAACCTAAAGTATATGTAACAGGGGGACAAGAGATTCAGCATACAAAAAACTAAATCTGAAAACATAACATGATAGCAAGACAAAAGTCTCAGAAAGGAGAACAAAGGTGGAACCATGTGGTATCGTCCTGAATGGGGATAATTCTGTACTGCATCCACTCCCTGTCACTAGACCAAGTTCCCTGAAACACAGAACAGAGACGGACAAACCAGAAACTGACCCAAACAAACGTCTGATGGAATGCAGACCATAGTAATATCAAAACAAATTAGGTAGTGTTGCAAGACTTGCTGAGTTCTCCTGAAACGTGAGTAACAGACTTCAACTTTAGTAGTTGTGTGATAGTTTGTAGTAGTCGTCATATGACGTCAAATACTATGTTGGGTACTCTGTGATTAACAATGAGAAAGAACCTTTAGGCTCCGACATAAGTACCATGACTTAGGTGATCACCAAGGTCTTGAAATTAGTTCTGTTTCTAAGGTTCAGTGTAACCACAGAGGAGTGTCTATATTGAAGTCTTAAATGTGTTTCTTTTTTAAGGGTCAGAAGAAGGAGCAGAGCAGGCAAAACAGGCCGTGCTGGAGAAGGTGGGGAAAGTTACAGATGTGGTTTCCTCTTTGGGTTTCAGCTGGTGGCAGGGAGGCCCCCCGCACACCCAAACTCTCAAAGAACTACACTGGGTTTGTAAACACAGCAGCCAATGAAACCACCAGCCATCGGCTTCTGTTTGGAAGATCACCTTATTTCCATTCAGTTTCTGACATAGTATTTCTTTGGCAGGTCATTGAGTCATTACTTTTTAGTACCTTTGTGTCATGGAAGGCCTTCTTTCCCTTGGTGAGGGATGATTCCAACTGTAGCTACACCTTCATCACAGGTAAGAGGCAGCCAAGACTGGCAATAAACACATTTCACCAAAGCGACGATGCTCCTGCTCGCTTTCTTCTAAGACCGAATGGCTGATAACAGCAGAACTCTGACCCTGCCTTCTGGGGGACCACATTCCACTGTACACCAGAGTAGACTTGATTGATAGCCCCTTACAAGTCTACATAGCAAACATGTTGGATTCCAGTGATCCACAACTATTAGGGTAGCTACTTAGTTTATCCTGGATTCAATGTTCAATTATCAAGGGTATCAACCACTAAAAGGGGAATTCTAGGTCAAGTAGTGATGTACCAGGCATACAACAGCAGTCGCCTACTTATCTCAGCCATCTAGGTCACAAGGCAGCAGTAAGATAACAGTCTGGAAAGCCAGACTCCCCTGTCTCCAACCTCCTCCTCCAGTTCTTTCGCTAGCATGTCCCAGGTTCTACTCCAGGGCCTCCTACCAGCTGGGCATACCCAGAACATCTCACCTCACTTCCCGGAGGCATCAGAGCTACATCCCCTGTTAAAAAAATAAAAATAAATATATATATATACAGTGGGGCAAAAAAGTATTTAGCCAGCCACCGAATGTGCAAGTTCTCCCACTTAAAATAATGACAGAGGTCTTAATTTTCATCATAGGTACACTTCAACTGTGAGAGACAGAATTTGGAAAAAAAATCCAGGAATTCACATTGTAGGAATTTTAGGATAGGATACGATAGGATAGGTCTTTATTGTCATTGCACAAGTACAACGAAACTTTGTTTTCAGCACAAACCTGTTCAAGATTAGACAAACAAACAGTGTAGAGGGTTACAGAACAAGAACGCTGATTGGTCGCCATTAAGCGCCCCGTAAAAGATGGGAAAAAGGTAAACGCTGGGGAAGGATGAGTAAAAAAATACAATCCAGACTGGTTTCCTAAGGGGGCCCAGTTCGGAGTGGGAAAAAAACTCCATAGCAAAGCACATATACATATTACAACATACATCTTGAGATATCTAGCAACAGAGGGAAGGTAGTTCAAGGTCATGGTGGTAGCCCGCAGCTCTCAGGCGCTGACCATCCATACATCACCCCTACGGGATTTGCGTAGAGGGCGTTGGGTTGGGGGGGGTGTATGTGTGGCGTATATTTTTTTGTGGATGTGTGTGTGTGTATAAGCCCATAGTGTGTCTCTGTTCCGCGGCCTTGATGTATTGTGTCGTCTCGTCCAAAGTCAACAACAGGTGTGTGTCCATGAGAGACAAAAAAGGGAGTTTGTTGAGTCTCGAAGCCAGGGAAACAATCCAAGTTAGAATTATTTTATATGCGAGTGAAAATAAAATTTGCTTTTCACTCTATATTGTCTATGACTGGTCCTCAAAACCTGCAGGTTAGATAGTCCGATGTAAACCACAGTTCTTCCTGCATCCTCCAATCATTTGTGGCATCTTTGGGGTACTTTGAAGACTGCCAGCAACTTCCAATTTGTCGACAAACCAGAGCAACGCTTACTCCAATCAGCAGATGTCCTGTTGTCATTATTCCGAATAGGTGGATATCTTCACGTCTTTGACAGAAAAGGGTCGCCAGGCATGCGGCACTCCTTCTTCTCCCAAGACTCCGTCGTGTGTCCAGCAACAACTGCCCCGTCACGACAAGCAGGTTTCCCCAAACCTAAGATCGTGTCAATTTTGTTGAGGCCAGTTAAATAGTTCCAATGTTTACATTTGGAGAGCCCTGCAAAAAGAGGCAATCAGAAAGTTAAGACAAGAGAAAACAAAGAAGCAAGCAGGAGAGATAAGGGAAAGGAAAGGGGAGCGTCCACCCTCGATGAGTGCCAGAGAGATGAGTTGAGTTTTTACCAAAATGGATACATGGATGATACAGCAGAGGATTGGGAGAATGTCATGTGGTCAGATGAAACCAAAATAGAACTTTTTGGTATAAACTCAACTCGTCGTGTTTGGAGGAAGAAGAATACTGAGTTGCATCCCAAGAACACCATACCTACTGTGAAGCATGGGGGTGGAAACATCATGCTTTGGGGCTTTTTTTCTGCTAAGGGGACAGGACGATTGATCCGTGTTAAGGAAAGAATGAATGGGGCCATGTATCGTGAGATTTTGACCCAAAACCTCCTTCCATCAGTGAGAGCTTTGAATGGTTGACCAAATACTTATTTTCCACCATATTTTACAAATAAATTATTTAAAATTCCTACAATGAGAATTCCTGGATTTTTTTTCACATTCCATCTCTCACAGTTGAAGTGTACCTATGATGAAAATTACAGACCTCTGTCATCATTTTAAGTGGGAGAACTTGCACAATCGGTGGCTGACTAAATACTTTTTTGCCCCACTGTATATAGGATCATTAGTCTTAAGAGGATGTTCATTCAATTTTTTTGTAGAAAAAAAAAAACAGCAAAAGGACATGACACAAAGCTATAGTCATTTTAAATGGCAGCTTTCTGACTTGAAGAAACACTAAAGTAAATCAATTGTAGTAGTCTGTAACCGTTTTATTTTAGATCAAGCATAGTAAATTATGGAATCACTGTATTCTGAGGAGAGAAATTATGTAATCATGAAAAACAAACAAAAAGCACTACAACACCCTTAGTATTTTGTTGCACCATCCCTCCATCCACCCATCTTCTTCCGCTTATCCGAGGTCGGGTTGCGGGGGCAGCAGCCTAAACAGGGAAGCCCAGACTTTCCTCTCCCCAGCCACTTTGTCTAGCTCCTCCCGGGGGATCCCGAGGCGTTCCCAGGCCAGCCAGGAGACATAGTCTTCCCAACATGTCCTGGGTCTTCCCCGTGGCCTTATACGAGTTGGACGTGCCCTAAACACCTCCCTAGGGAGGCGTTCGGGTGGCATCCTGACCAGATGCCCAAACCACCTCATCTGGCTCCTCTCGATGTGGAGGAGCAGTGGCTTTACTTTGAGCCCCTCCCGGATGGCAGAGCTTCTCACCCTATCTCTAAGGGAGAGCCCCTCCACCCGGCGGAGGAAACTCATTTTGGCAGCTTGTACCCGTGATCTTGTCCTTTCGGTCATGACCCAAAGCTCATGACCATAGGTGAGGATGGGAACGTAGATCGACCGGTAAATTGAGAGCTTTGCCTTCCGGCTCAGCTCCTTCTTCCCAACAACGGATCGATACAGCGTCCGCATTACTGAAGACGCCGCACCGATCCGCCTGTCGATCTCACGATCCACTCTTCCCTCACTCGTGAACAAGACTCCTAGGTACTTGAACTCCTCCACTTGGGGCAGGGTCTCCTCCCCAACCCGGAGATGGCACTCCACCCTTTTCCAAATAAAACTGTTACTGACTGCCATTACTTTATGTTCTTTAATTATTTTAGTGTTTTGTAAAGCCAGAGAGTTGCCATTGGAAATGACTATAGTTTTGTTACATGTCCAATTACCTGTTTTTTTTCTCTACACAACTAAACAACTGAATGAACATCCTCCAAGTTTGGGGGCTTTTGCCAGGGGTTTTAGATACGAGGTACTTCTGATGGCTCCTTTCCATATAAAGGAGTAGTACACCCCGGCTATTCAACTGGGGGCCGAATCCAACCTGGGAATGACCGCTGATTGTGCCGGCACGGCAAATTAAAATGCGTTTTTAATTATCTTACCATGGAGAAATAAAAGTTAAATAAATATTTGAATACATGTAAACTAGAAAGTAAATGTTTGTATACTACATTACTCGGAAAGCTTGAAGCAGTAAACAGGAACAGAAAAAATGCAAGGTCTAACTTGAGGGAGGACAATTGATTAGACGATTGTGTCGTCTAATCCAGTGGTCCCCAACCACCAGGCCGCGACAAATTTTTTATAAATGTATTTATTTTTTTATTAAATCAACATAAAAAACACAAGATACACTTGCAATTAGTGCACCAACCCAAAAACTTCCCTTTTTCATGACAAAAAAAAAAAAACATCCCCCCAACCCCCCACCCCCTGCCAGACCGCGGGATAAATTATCAAGTGTTGACCGGTCCGCAGCTACAAAAAGGTTAGGGACCACTGGCCTAATCAATAAAGAGATATATTGTTACATTTTGTTGTTCCTGCACAAGAAACAAACATTAGTATTGATTAGACATTGGACATACGTGTTTGAGCGCCAGAGACCAATGTGGAAAATTACACTGATTGGCCAAAATATGAGGAGAAGTTTCAGGCATTTTTAGCTCTCACTGAATCGGTTCGCAGCAGAGTGTGAAGCGACCGGAATGAGAATCAGCAACTCCAAGTCCGAGTCCATGGTTCTCGCCCAGAAAAGGGTGGAATGCCATCTTCGGGTTGGGAACGAGACCCTGACCCAAGTGGAGGAGTTCAAGTACCTAGGAGTCTTGTTCACGAGTGAGGGAAAAGTGGATCGTGAGATCGACAGACGGATCGGTGCGGCGTCTTCAGTAATGCGGACGTTGTACCGATCCGTTGTGGTGAAGAAGGAGCTGAGCCGGAAGGTAAAGCTCTCAATTTACCTGTCAATCTACGTTCCCATCCTCACCTATAGTCATGAGCTTTGGGTCATGACCGAAAGGATAAGATCACGGGTACAAGCGGCCAAAATGAGTTTCCTCCGCCGTGTGGGTGAGAAGCTCTGTCCTCCGGGAGGAACTCAAAGTAAAGCCACTGCTCCTCCACATGGAAAGGAGCCAGATGAGGTGTTTAGGGCACGTCCAACCGGTAGGAGGCCACGGGGAAGACCCAGGACACGTTGGGAAGACTATGTCTCCCGGCTGGCCTGGAACGCCTCGGGATCCCCTGGGAAGAGCTAGACGAAGTGGCTGGGGAGAGGGAAGTCTGGGCTTCCCTGCTTAGGCTGCTGCCCCCGCAACCCGACCTCGGCTAAGCGGAAGAAGATGGATGGATGGATGGAGTTTCGGGCATAGGTCAAAGTTGCCAGGGTGCATATAAAAATACCATATGCCTCCCAAACCAGACACTATCAACCTCTGTACCTAAAAATGATGTCCATAAAAATAAGGAACATAACCACTGACACATGTCATCTAGTCTATTAGAAAGTTTTATAGTAGGTTTTGTTTCACAGGGGGAGCGGGTAAGAAGCTTTTAATGCCTGGGACCGGTTTTCTAACTGTTGGAGCTGCCAGTTCACTGGCCTTTTGCCAGGTCCTTCGCGACGAGTACCCCGAGACATCCTGTAAGCTCTACCAGGTGAGTAATTTACGATACGTCGCTAAGGATGTACAAAATGCTTTCTGGGACGTAGAAAATAATCCAACACTTGGTAAAAAAAAAATTAAAAAAACGAACAGTTCCTCCATAATGTCCCTTTCATTTTTCATGGTCCCGGCAGGTAACTATCAACACAGGTGTGGCTACTCCACAGCGATTGGCCCCTGGGTTCTTGAACCATCTGGATCTGGGTGAGGCTGTAGCCAAACTGGTGGAGCAACAGAACGCATCCCACACGGTCTTCACGATCAACTGCCCCGCAGACTTAAAAACGGTCTTTCTCGAGGGGACAATTTAAATTTGGAAACTGGTAACACATTCTCCTGCCTGTGACTCTGCAGAAACACAGATCATAGTCTTCTTGTCGGTCCGATTAGTAGCAAATATTTTCGGATGTAGGTAGTCATGTACAAGATGCATTCAGTATGTTGGTAGTTTTGGAAAAATCTGTAAAATGTTAGACAACACGACTTGTCGGTCAAACAGATTGAGTGAGAGATGTGTACTATGGCTATGAGTTGTTGTTGTTTTTTTTCCCTTGGCCTCAGTCTGGACCCCCTCCCCAGGGCCCAGGCTTAGACCGATTTTTTTTTCTTTTTAATATTTTATTTTGATTTACTTTTTTTTCTCCTATTCCCCCCACTTGTTTAGCTGTATCTCACCTTTTTTGTAAAGGGCGCTGGAAGCCGGCAGACCCGTCAGCGATCTTGTTCTGTCTCCCTGTAACGTTTGTCTGATCTTGAATGGGATTGTGCTGAAAATTTTTATTTTCCTGAAGGAATAAATAAAGTATTATCTAATCTAATTTAATCTAATCTTTTAAGTGACTGAGGGGAAAAAAACAACAATCTGTGGAAGCGTACTTACTTTCTCATCCATCCATCCAGGATTTTATAAGCTTTTTTAGTTGCAACCTAAAATGTTACAGGTTAGTCCATTCTTTGTCAAGTTTTGGGGTCTTTTTCCTATGTTTTTAGGTTCACTTCATGTCTTGTGCTCTTATTTTGTTTCCTCTTCCTGTTCTGTTTGTATTGCTCGTGCACATCACCTGGGCAGTTTTTAGAGGGGAACATTATCACTAGACCTATGTAAGCGTCAATATATACCTTGATGTTGCAGAAAAAAGACCATATGTTTTTTTATCCGATTTACGAACTCTAAAAGGGTGAATCTGGCGATTTAAACGCCTTTCAATTGTTCGCTGTCGGAACGATGACCTTTCACCCGTGACGTTACAATGGGAAGCAATCCACCATTTTCTCAAACACCTTACACACACAAGTCAAATCAGCTCTGTTATTTTCCGTTTTTTCGACTGTTTTCCGTACCTTGGAGACATCATGCCTCGTCGGTGTGTTGTCGGAGGGTGTGACAACACGAACAGAGACGGATTCAAGTTGTCTTACGTGGAGTGTGCATCGATTAGCACGGCATGCTAATCGATGCTAACATGGCAGAAATGGCAAGAATGTGTGGATATCCTACGACACTCAAAGCAGATGCATTTCCAACAATAAAGTCAACGAAATCACCAAGGTGAGTTTTGTTGATGTTATTGACTTATGTGCTAATTAGACATATTTGGTCACGGCATGACTGCCAGCTAATCGATGCTAAAATGCTATTTAGGCTAGTTGTATGTACATTTGTAGCTATATTTGCATCCAGCCTTTCCCTCCCCCCACATTTAATGCCAAACAAACACTTACCAATCGACTGATTTAAGTTGCTCCAGTGGTCAAAAGATGCAATCGTTGGTTAGAAGGCGATCGCCGAATAGCTTCAATAGCTATTCGCTCTATAGCTCCAATTTCGTTTTCGCTATTTGCCTCCACACTCAAACCATCCGTTTCAATACATGCGTAATCTGTTGAATCGCGTAAGCCGCTGAAATCCGAGTCTGAATCCGAGCTAATGTCGCTATATCTTGCTGTTCCATCCGCCATGTTTGTTTGTATTGGCATCACTATGTGACTTCACAGGAAAATGGACAGGTGGATTTACAGATAGCGAAAATCAGGCACTTTAAATCCTTTTTCTGGATATTGCATTATGGGTAAAATTTTGAAAAAAACTTAGAAAAATAAAATAAACCACTGGGAACTGATTTTTATTGGTTTCAACCCTTCTGAAATTGTGATAATTTTCCCCTTTAAGCAAGTCATATTTCTGTGTCGGTGTGGGATCATTGTCTGCAAGTGTTTGAGTTAAGAACATGGTTAGTAGTATTTTGAGATTCTTGTTTTTGTTGCACTCACAGTTGTATAGTTCTCCCTGAGAATTTATTTTTTTCATGCAAGTCATTCCCTTTGCTTTTCTGTACAATTTCCTGCCTGCATTCTGTTTTTGTTTAGTACTTTTCACATTAAAATCTCATCACTGGTAGGCTGCCTGCTGTGTCCTGTGTCACGACTCCCAGCTACAAAGAGCATACCAAATAGGAATGATCCCACCAGCAAATTGTGATATGATTAATACTCACCTGGCATCAGTGTATGTGGCTTGGACTATCACCCAGAGAAGCCTTGGATCAAAACCACCACCTATCCACTACGGCACACCGCTGGCAAAAGAGGCGCGCAGGGGGATGCGCACACCAAGTGGCAGCTGCGGGGGGAGGCATACTTACATGATACGCTCAAATTGGAAAATTGTTCTTTGATTGGAACAGTCGGTTGGCCACAATTGGCCAGGGCTTAAGTTCCTCTTACCGCGCTTCCTGCATGACCGCAGACACCCTCAGCAACTCCAATGGGTCTGACGCTGCTTCCAGCCTCTCCAGCAGGTCCACCGCCGCTTCCAGCCTCTCCAGCAGGCCTGACACTGCACTCAGCTCCAGCTCCAGCTCAGCTCCAGCTTTGCCCCCAGCTCCGCAGTCAGCTCCAGCTTCGCCTCCAGCTCCGCAGTCAGCTCCAGCAGGTCTTCCGACGACGCCACCAGCCCGGCAGCCTGCTCTAACTCAACCGCGAGCCTAGCAGCCTGCTCCCCTGCTGTGAAAGCGTCTGTCAGGTGCTAACGGCCTCCCTCCTCATCGGCCACCAGTCCATGAATGACCCCCGCGCCATCAGCAGCCATTTCCAGGACTTGAGCGTGGACCACAAGGAAGAATTCTTGCCCACATACGCCTCCTCGTCAGCCACATATTTGGCCAGTTCATGGGCGCCCTCCGCGCCAGCGGTAGAGGAGTTCCACTCGCCACTGCCTCCTGACTTGTCTCGTTGGCTTTGGGGACACTTGGTCTGGCGACCCACCGCCAATTTCTGCCTCCACGCTCCCGAGACTTTGAACTTGTGTTTTTGGGGGTTTCTAAGACCTCGAAAATTCATTCTTGTAACTGTTACGACTTGTAGGTGAGGCTATTCTTTAAGTTTTTGTGTGTTTTTTAGCTTCACTTCCTGTGTCATGCTCTTAGTTTGTTTCCACTCCATTCTGTACTGTTCCTGCACTGGCTTCACACTGCTGCTTAGCGCTGTCTTCATAATGTGGGGGTAATTATAATGCATTCCATTTACAAACCCTGTTTCCATATGAGTTGGGGAATTGTGTTAGATTGATTTGAATTGATTAACGTGGACCCCGACTTAAACAACTTGAAAAACGTATTCGGGCGTTACCATTTAGTGGTCAATTGTACGGAATATGTACTGAACTGTGCAATCTACTAATAAAAGTATCAATCAATCAGATGTAAATATCAGAATCAGACATACTTTATTAATCCCCGAGGAGAAATTAAACGGAATACAATGATTTGCAAATCCTTTTCAACCCATATTCAATTGAATGCACTACAAAGACAAAGACAATATATTTGATGTTCAAACACTTAAACTTTATTTTTTCTTGCAAATAATAATTAAATTAGAATTTCATGGCTGCAACACGTGCCAAAGTAGTTGGGAAAGGGCATGTTCACCACTGTGTTACATCACCTTTTCTTTTAACAACACTCAATAAACGTTTGGGAACTGAGGAAACTATTTGTTGAAGCTTTGAAAGTGGAATTCTTTACCATTCTTGTTTTATGTAGAGCTTCAGTTGTTCAAAAGTCCTGGGTCTCCGCTGTCATATTTTACGCTTCATAATGCACCACACATTTTCGATGGGAGACAGGTCTGGGACTGCAGGAGGGCCAGGAAAGTACCCGCACTCTTTTAAGACGAAGCCACGCTGTTGTAACCCGTGGCTTGGCATTGTCTTGCTGAAATAAACTGGGGCGTCTATGATAACGTTGCTTGGATGACAACATATGTTGCTCCAAAACCTGTATGGACCATTTAGCATTAATGGTGCCTTCACAGATGTGTAAGTTACACATGCTTTGGGCACTAATACACCCCCATACCATCACAGATGCTGGCTTTTGAACTTTGCGCCTATAACAATCCGGATGGTTATTTTCCTCTTTGTTCCGGAGGACACCACGTCCACAGTTTCCAAACATAATTTGAAATGTGGACTCGTCAGACCACAGAACACTTTTCCACTTTGCATCAGTCCATCTTAGATGATCTCGGGCCCAGCGAAGCCGGTGGCGTTTCTGGGTGTTGTTGATAAATGGGTTATGCTTTGCATAGTAGAGTTTTAACTTGCACTTACAGATGTAGCGACCAACTGTAGTTACTGACAGTGGTTTTATGAAGTTTTACAGAGCCCGTGTGGTGACATCCTTTACACACTGATGTCGGTTTTTGATGCAGTACCGTCTGAGGGATCAAGGTCCGTAATATCATCGCTTACGTGCAGTGATTTTTTCCTGATACTCTGAACCTTTTGATGATTTTACGGACCGAAGATGGTAAAATCCCTAAATTCCTTGCAATAGCTCGTTGAGAAAGGTTGTTCTAAAACTGTTCGACAATTTGCTTACAAAGTGGTGACCCTCGCCCCATCCTTGTTTGTGAATTACTCAGCATTTCATGGAAGCTGTTTTTATACCCAATCATGGCACCCACCTGTTCCCAATTAGCCTGCACACCTGTGGGATGTTCCAAAGAAGTGTTTGATGAGCATTCCTCAACTTCATCAATATTTATTGCCACCTTTTCCAACTTCTTTGTCACGTGTTGCTGGCATCAAATTCTGAAGTTAATGATTATTTGCAAAAAAAAAAAAAAGAGTTTATCAGTTAGAACATCAAATATGCTGCTTTGTAGCATATTCAACAGAATATGGGTTGAAACTAATTTGCACATCATTGTATTTTGTTTATATTTACATCCAACACAATTTCCCAACCCCTATGGAAACGGGGTTTGTACATGGGAAGTGGGAAGTCGAGGCTGGGAATGACGTCACAAATGACGTCTCGGAAAACAAGATGGCCTTTTCCTGAAAGCTATTTAAGTGTATTTCTGGTCTTGTCACCCTCGCCCGGGCAGAAGGGCAACACGGCCGCATCCATCCATTTTCAACCGCTTATCCAGAATCGGGTCGAGGAGACAACAGCTCCAATAGAGACCCTTTGACTTCCCTCTCCAGAGCAACATTAGCAACTTCCTCCTGGGGGATTCCGAAGCATTCCCAGGCCAGAGAGGAGATGTAATCCCCCCAACTGGTCCTTGGCCTGCCATGGGGTGTCCTCCCAGTGGGACGTGCAACGAGGACCTCCCTACGGAGACGCTCGTGAGGCATCCGCACGAGATGCCTGTACCTCCTAAGCTGGCTTCTTTCCAAGCGAAAGAGCAACGGCTCTACTCCGAGTCTCTCTCGGGTCACTGAACTTCTCACCCTATCTCTAAGGGAGATGCCAGCCACCCTTCTGAGGAAACTAATTTCGGCCGCTTGTATCTTCGATCTTATTCTTTCATTCATTGCTACATAGCTGGATCAAAAGAGACGTCAGAGACGCTGTACTGAACCAAACGTTGCTTTATTACAAACGAGTGTCATTACACAGTTCCTGGGAGAATGTCAGGTCAAATATGAAGGACTCCTCTCGAGAAGAAGCCTAACCATCAGTTTAATATTCCTACCTCCTGTCTCTGTTTGTATGTGCTAAGTCAGGCGAGCACATCCTAACCATAAAAGGAGATGTTCGTGTGTAAGTGTCTGGAAAACAACTGCTCTAAGTCATACCTTAAATGTTGGCGTTGAGCTAGACAGGTAGTCTTTTCTCAAGGATATGGTTATCACTTTAGCATTCTGTAGTCCCAATTAGAGCTTCGTTTCCTACGGAGAGTGATCCAATCCACCTGCAAATATCAAACTAAGGGGCCTTATCTTAATATGTGCTCAGACCAAAATACCACTATTTAATTAAAATTGGTTGTTTGCTTTCTGCAAGCTGTATATAAACATTTACTATATGTAGAACATAATATGAGTTAATTAATTCACTTCACTGTTTTTGCGTTTGCCTTGTCTGAATACAAACAACTTATGTGGAAATATGCACTCTTTCTGCAACCTTCAAACACGCGGGATGAGAAGAAAACACAGACCTGCTAGCAATGTAAAACGTACAGTGTATATCACATGAAATAAATGTAGTTCACACTAGGGATGTTTAATAATGGCTTTTTTGCCGATATCCCGATATTGTCCAACTCTTAATTACCGATACCGATATGTACAGTCGTGGAATTAACACATTATTATGTGTAATTTTGTTGTGATGCCCCGCTGGATGCATTAAACAATGTAACAAGGTTTTCCAAAATAAATCAACTGAAGTTATGGAAAAAAATGCCAACATGGCACTGCCATATTTTTTATTGAAGTCAAAAAGTGCATTACTTTTTTTAACATGCCTTAAAAGAGCAGCTTGGAATTTGGGACATGCTCTCCCTGTGGGAGCATGAGGAGGAGGTAGCGTCCCGGAGGAGTTAGTGCTGCAAGGGGTTCTGGGTATTTGTTCTGTTGTGTTACGGTGCGGATGTTCTCCCGAAATGTGTTTGTCATTGTTGTTTGGTTTGCGCATATTTGTGACACTGTTAAAGTTGTTTATAAGGCCACCCTCAGTGTGACCTGTATGGCTGTTGACCAGTATGCCTTGCATTCACTTTTGGGTTTGAAAAGCCGTATATATTTTGTGATTGGGCCGGCACGCAAAGGCAGTGCCTTTAAGGTTTAGTGGTGCTCTGTAATTCTCCCTGCGTCCGTGTACACAGCGGCGTTTTAAAAAGTCATACATTTTATTTTTTGAAACCAATACCGATATTTTTGAAACCGATACAGATAATTTCCGATATCACATCTTAAAGCATTTATCTGCCGGTTAATATCTCTAGTTTACACTACAGCGAGCACCAGGTCGCCCGTAAGGACCAGATGAGTCGCCCGCTGGCCTGTTCTAAAAATAGCTCAAATAGCAGCACTTACCAGTGAGCTGCCTCTTTTATTTTTATTGTATTTATTTACTAGCAAGCTGGTCTCGCTTTGCTCGACATTTTTCATTCTACGAGAGAAAAAACTCAAATAGAATTTGAAAATCCAAGAAAATATTTTAAAGACTTGGTCTTCACTTGTTTAAATAAATTCATTTATTTTTTTACTTTGCTTCTTATAACTTTCAGAAAGATAATTTTAGAGAAAAAAATACAACCTAAAAAGGATTTTAGGATTTTTAAATACATCTACCTTTTAAATTCCTTCCTCTTCTTTCCTGACAATTTAAATCAATGTTGAAGTAAATGTATTGTTTTTATTGTAAAGAATAATAAATACATTTTAATTTAATTCTTAATTTTAACTTCTGTTTTTTCGATGAAGAATATTTGTGAAATATTTCTTCAAACTTATTATGATTAAAATTTAAAAAAAATATTCTGGCAAATCTAAAAAATCTTTAGAATCAAATTTAAATCTTATTTCAAAGTCTTTTGAATTTCTTTTAAAATGTTTGTTTTGAAAAATCTAGAAGAAATAATGATTTGTCTTTGTTAGAAATATAGCTTGGTTCAATTTGTTATATATTTTAACAAAGTGCAGATTGGATTTTAACCTATTTAAAACATGTCATCAAAATTCTAAAATTAATCTTAATCAGGAAAAATTACTAATGATGTTCCATAAATTCATTTTTTAATTTTTTCAAAAAGATTCGAATTAGCTAGTTTTTCTCTTCATATTTTTCAGTTGAATTTTGAATTTTAAAGGTTCGAAATTGAAGATTAACAATGTTTCAAAATTTAATTTGTATTTTTTTTCGTATTTTCTCCTCTTTTAAACTGTTCAATTAAGTGTTTTTTTCATCATTTATTCTTTACAAAAAAACCTTCTGTAAATGGAACAAAAATTTACGACGGAATGACGGACAGAAAGACCCATTTATTTATATATATATATATATATATATATATATATATATATATATATATATATATATATATATATATATATATATATATATATATATATATATATATAAAGGTCAATTGAGCAAATTGGCTATTTCTGGCAATTTATTTAAGTGTGTATCAAACTGGTAGCCCTTCGCATTAATCAGTACCCAAGAAATAGTTCTTCGTTTCTAAAAGGTTGGTGACCCCTGCACTACAGTGATGTTACCTCAATGACATTGAAGTACAGTGGGGCAAAAAAGTATTTAGTCAGCCACCGATTGTGCAAGTTCTCCCACTTAAAATGATGACAGAGGTCTGTAATTTTCATCATAGGTACACTTCAACTGTGAGAGACAGGAATTCACATTGTAGGAATTTTAAAGAATTTATTTGTAAATTATGGTGGAAAATAAGTATTTGGTCAACCATTCAAAGCTCTCACTGATGGAAGGAGGTTTTGGCTCAAAATCTCACGATACATGGCCCCATTCATTCTTTCCTTAACACGGATCAATCATCCTGTCCCCTTAGCAGAAAAACAGCACCAAAGCATGATGTTTCCACCCCCATGCTTCACAGTAGGTGTGGTGTTCTTGGGATGCAACTCAGTATTCTTCTTCCTCCAAACACAACGAGTTGAGTTTATACCAAAATGGATACATGGATGATACAGCAGAGGATTGGGAGAATGTCATGTGGTCAGATGAAACCAAAATAGAACTTTTAATACATTCTTTATTAAATTCTTTAAAATTCCTACAATGTGAATTCCTGGATTTTTTTTTCACATTCTCAATATTTTAGGTGTTTCTTTGTACCTTAGACTCAAAAGGCACATGATTTCAACCAAAATTGGAAAACAAAGATAGAATTGATGTTTTACTTGTTTTATAGCACACAGACTTTAAAGTCGACAGTAAAAGCACAACCTCAGAGCTAATTGTTGACAGGTTGTGTAAATGGTAAATAAAAACAGAACACAAAGATTTGCAAATCCTTTTTAACTTATATTCAATTGAATAGACTGCAAAGACAAGATACTTAATGTTCAAACTGAGAAAATTCAATTTTTTTGCATATAATCATTAACTTAGTATTTAATGGCAGCAACACATTGCAAAAAAAGTTGGCACAGGGGCATTTTTACCACTGAGTTACATGGCCTTTCCTTTTAACGACACACAGTAAACCTTTGGGAACTGAGCAGACCAATTTTTGAAGCTTTTCTGGTGGGATTCTTTCCCATTCTTGCTTGATGTACAGCTTAAGTTGTTCAACAGTTCGGGGTCTCCGTTGTGGTATTTTAGGCTTCATATTGCGCCAAACATTTTCAATGGGAGACAAGTCTGGACTACAGGCAGGCCAGTCTAGTGCCCGCACTCTTGTATTATGAAGCCACGCTGTTGTAACATGTGGCTTGAAATTGTCTTGCTGAAATAAGCAGGGGCGTCAATGAAAAAGACGTTGCTTGGATGGCAACATATGTTGCTCCACAACCTGTATGTACCTTTCAGCATTAATTTTGCCGTCACAGATGTGTAAGTTACCCATGCCTCGGGCAATAATACACAAATCATTGTATTCGGTTTTTATTTATGATTTACACAACGTGCCAACTTCACTGGTTTTGGGTTTTGTACATTTGTATTCTTGAATATTTGAGTTTCGAAAATAAAATATATGAATTACTTTTACATTTTTTAATTACAGGTTAATATTGTACTATTCAAAAAATTGTAATTGTTTATTTAATGTATTTTTAATTAAGTACTGTAAAACTTAATTGAAAGTATATTTTTGATTATTTTAAGTATTATTGAGTTGATATTCAATGTGTACTTTTAATAAGCTTAACACTGAGTATTTTTACGATTTAAGATTAATTTACAAATACATTTAATTGTTTATACTTTTTATGTATTTAATATGATATTTGATTAATAAAAATATTAATTCAATGTATTTTGTAGATTACAAGGAAATATTTCATAGCTTTATTTTCTTAAAGCTTAAAAGAATATAACTATACAATTTTTTTAATTATGTTATCATTGCATAATTAAGATGTTCTAATTAAATAATTAATTATTTGATATATTTCCAACTTTAAGGTAATGTTTAATATTTGTATAATTCTTTTTATTCAGTATCTAAAAGATTTATTATTTCACACTTCATCCCCCAATGGAAGTTAAATTCTAAAACCATAAAAACATAATCTTGTCTTTATTGACCCAAACACATTTATTGTTTATTGTTTAACAAAGAACAAGAAGGTTACAGAATTCATATACAATTAATAATTTGCATAATGCACAGAGTTTGAATTGTAAAAACAAAACAAAAAGCAGCCATATCCATCCATTTTCTACCGCTTGTCCCTTTTGGGATCGCGGGGGGTGCTGGAGCCAATCTCAGCTGCATTCGGGCGGAAGACTGCGTACACCCTGGACAAGTCGCCACCTCACATATAGACTTTATTTTTGTGTTACATTCTAAATGACCTTTTCAAAATGTTTTGACATGAACATCAGTCAAATTGTGTTTTATAGTTGAGCCAGTACACAATTCATTAGAATTGAAATATTTACTCAGTCCTTATATTAAATATATTATAACTATTATTATTATACTGAACATTGATATAAGTGATGTCTTAACAAACCATGCCAGATAAATATTGCAAACGTTTTTTTCATCCGCAAGACACGCTTCTTTCAAACAATAAGAAGCAATTAAAAACAAAAAAAACACTTGGATTCCTTTAAATAAAATGTGTGCAAATGTGGTTTTGAAACAGACAAAAAAACTGAGCCTCAGAAGGGCATTCATGGTCAAATGACGAAAGTACACTTTTATAAAATATCATCTCATTTGAACCAAATTTAAATAAAAACAAAAAAGCAACCTCTTGTGTACAATTACTTCTAGTCAATTCCCTTCAACTGGATTACAGTTGTGCCCATTGGATTTACTGTATTTGTCCCATTTGTTGAGTTGATCAAATATATTGTATTTGCTGTACTGGATACAATGTTTTGCTTATGAATCCAACACAAAAGAATGAGAATATCATCTACCTGTTTCAAACGGAGTGCTCTGCAGGAGGGTCCACGCCGTCTACATGCAGCGACTGCACAAAGGCCAAAGCACTCTGCATGGAAGTCAAACAATAGCCTTCCTCGCCAATCAAATAGCTGGGACAGAGAAATAAGTGTTAATAAAAAGTGATGGACAGAAACAAAACTTGTAGCACACTGGTTGGGTTTTGCCTGGCAATTCACATAAATATGTTATTGGTTTGCTATCATTTATAGCCGTACTGTTTTTTTAAAGGCCTACTGAAACCCACTACTCCCGACTACGCAGTCTGATAGTTTATATATCAATGATGAAATCTTAACATTGCAACACATGCCAATACGGCCGGTTTAGTTTACTAAGTTACAATTTAAAATTTTCCGCGGAGTTTCCTGTTGAAAACGTCGCGGAATGATGACGCGTGACGGTATTGGTTGGAGGGGACATATTAGCCCAGCACTACTTACGGCTAAAAGTCGTCTCATTTCATCGTGCAATTACACAGTATTTCGGACATCTGTGTTGCTGAATCTTTTGCGATTTGTTCAATTAATAATGGAGAAGTCAAAATAGAAAGATGGAGGAGGGAAGCTTTAGCCCTTAGCCACACAAACACACGGTGTTTCCTTGTTTAAAATTCCCAGAGGTGAACCTTTACTATGGATCAGAGCGGAGAAGCGAACATGGTTCCCGACCACTTGTCAATTGGCAGGTTTCGGTGAGAAAATTGTGGTAAAAAGTCGCCTCTTACAGTAGATCAGCGGAACTTCTGTCCTGCTGCAGCTTCGTGACTTCCCTCAGAGACTGGCGTCCACACACCCGTGGACACACCCCTCCAACTATCGGGTACTATTTAACTCACCAAAACACTAGCAACACAATAGAAAGATAAGGTTCTTCCGAGGATGTCGTAGTCGTAGTGGTTTGTACAGTCCTTTGAGACATTTGTGATTTAGGGCTATATAAATAAACATTGATTGATTGATTGATTGAAGGGATTGCCCAGAATTATCCTTGTAAATGTGTCTAAAAACATCTAAATCGCTCCCAATGCAATCGCCTTTTTTTTTAACTTTATTTATTTATTCTTTTTTTTTCTTGCCTCACTCTAACTTTCCTCATCCACAAATATTTCATCCTCGCTCAAATTAATGGGAAAATTGTCGCTTTCTTGGTCCAAATAGCTCTGGCTGCTGGAGGCTCACATTATAAACAATATGAGGATTTGAGGAGCCCTCACCCTTGTGACGTCACGCGCACATCGTCTGCTACTTCCGGTACAGGCAAGGCTTTTTTACTAACGACCAAAAGCTGTGAACTTTATCGTCGATGTTCTCTACTAAATCCTTTCAGCAAAAATATTGCAATATCACGAAATGATCAAGTATGACACATAGAATGGACCTGCTATCCCCGTTTGAATAAGAAAAGCTCATTTCAGTAGGCTTTTAAAGTAAGACACAAGTTATCTCTTGCAAGATACTTGTTTTACCTTCAGTTTGTAGCAGAGCCGTCAGCTATTTTCTGTTTTTGTAAGGTTGATAACGCCATGAATTGATTAACGTGGACCCCGACTTAAACAGGTTAAAAAACTTATTCGGGTGTTACCATTTAGTGGTCAATTGTACGGAATATGTACTGAACTGTGCAATCTACTAATAAAAGTATCAATCAATCAATCAATCAATCAATCAATCAATCAATCAATCAATCATTGACAACATTTACTTGGACAAACTCTAATGATCCACAAGGGAACGTGTTCCACACAAGCTTTTTTGTATTGGTTTCAGTGAAAAGATGATTTGCTTTGTATCTTTAAGTTGTTACTTTGATTACTTATTTGTTCGGTTTGATACGTTTTAAGGGGAACTGCACTTTTTATGCAATTTTGCCTATCATTCACACAATCCTTATGTACAAAACCCGTTTCCATATGAGTTGGAAAATTGTGTTAGATGCCACTTGTGCCAGCTTTTTTGAAACATGTTGCTGGCATCAAATTTCGAATGAGCTAATTTTTGACAAAAAATAAAGTTTACCAGTTCGAATTTTAAGTATCTTCTCTTTGCATTCTATGCAATTGAATATAGGTTGGAAAGGATTTGCAAATCATTGTAGTCTGTTTTTATTTACCATTTACACCACGTGCCAACTTCACTGGTTTTGGGTTTTGAACTTGCAGTGTGTATATAAAATGTCGATGTAGGTCAGGGGTCACCAACCTTTTTGAGACCAAGAGCTACTTCTTGGGTACTGATTAATGCAAAGGGCTACCAGTTTGATACACACTTAAATACATTTCCAGAAATAGCCAATTTGCTCAATTTACCTTAAATAAATATATATATATATATATATATATATATATATATATATATATATATATATATATATATATATATATATCCATCCATCCATTTCCTACCGCTTATTCCCTTTCGGGGTCGCGGGGGGCGCTGGCGCCTATCTCAGCTACAATCGGGCGGAAGGCAGGGTACACCCTGGACAAGTCGCCACCTCATCGCAGGGCCAACACAGATAGACAGACAACATTCACACTCACATTCACACACTAGGGCCAATTTTAGTGTTGCCAATCAACCTATCCCCAGGTGCATGTCTTTGGAAGTGGGAGGAAGCCGGAGTACCCGGAGGAAACCCACGCATTCACGGGGAGAACTCCACACAGAAAGATCCCGAGCCTGGATTTGAACCCAGGACTGCAGGAACTTCGTATTGTGAGGCAGACGCACTAACCCCTCTGCCACCGTGAAGCCTATATATATATATATATATATATATATATATATATATATAAATGGGTCAAATGGGTATTTCTGTCTGTCATTCCGTCGTATATTTTTTTTCCTTTTACGGAAGGTTTTTTGGAGAGAATAAATTATAGAAAAAAAAACAGTTTAAAAGAGGAGAAAACACGAAAAAAATGAAAAAATTTTTTTTGAAACATAGTTTATCTTCAATTTCGCCTCTTTAAAATTCAAAATTTAACCGAAAAAAATTAAGGGAAAAACTAGCTAATTCGAATCTTTTTGAAAAACTTTAAAAAAGAATTTATGAAAAATCATTAGTAAATTTTTCTGATTAAGATTAATTTTAAAATTTTGATGAAATGTTTTAAATAGGTTAAAATCCACTTTGTAATAAGATTTAAATTTGATTCTACAGATTTTCTAGATTTGCCAGAATATATTTTTGGAATTTTAATCACAAGTTTGAATAAATGTTTCACAAATATTCTTCATCGAAAAAACAGAAACTAAAATGAAGAATTAAATTAAAATAATTTATTATTCTTTACAATAAAAAAAATAAATTTACTTGAACATGGATTTAAATTGTCAGGAAAGAAGAGGAGGGAATTTAAAAAGGGATATGTGTTTAAAAAGGCTAAAATCATTTTTAAGGTTGTATTGTATATATGTGCATATATGGATTGATTGATTGATTTAAACTATTATTAGTAGATTGCACAGTACAGTACATATTCTGTACAATTGACCACTAAATGGTAACAGCCGAATACATTTTTCAACTTGTTTAAGTCAGGGTCCACGTTAATCAATAAATAGTGGGGCTACTATTACCGTATTTTTCGGATTATAAATCGCTCCGGAGTATAAATCGCACTGGCCGAAAATGCATAGTAAAGAAGGAAAAAAAACATATATACGTCGCACTGGAGTATAAGTCGCATTTTGGGGGGAAATTTATTTGATAAAATCCAACACCAAGAATAGACATTTGAAAGGCAATTTAAAATAAATAAAGAATAGTGAACAACAGGCTGAATAAGTGTACGTTATATGACGCATAAATAACCAACTGAGAAGGTGCCTGGTATGTTAACGTAACATATTATGGTAAGAGTCATTCAAATAACTATAACATATAGAACATGCTATACGTTTACCAAGCAATCTGTCACTCCTAATCGATAAATCCGATGGAATCTTCTTCCTCGATGTCGCTTCTAAACAACTCTGCCAACTCCAAAGGTATGCACCGCTCCCTCTTGTCGTTTTCTGCCGCATATTTCACTACGTCCAGCTTGTAATCTGCAGTACATGATTTCCTTTTCGGTGCCATTTTTGTTCAGCCCTTCTCAGTTTTTATAAGTTACCTCCAACGATGAAATGATCCATTTTAATAGCTACGGCAGCAGCAGATAGCATATAGCAGTTAGCATCCCATGACCCACAATGCACTTCTGCCATGACCCTCCCCTGCCGAATTCTTATTGGTTGACGTGTGTGTGACAATTGCTGACATTTTCTTTGTCTCTTCCGCGAATGAGATGAATAATATTATTTGATATTTTGCGGTAACGTGTTAATAATTTCACACATATGTCGCAACCCCGGCCAAACTATGAAAAAAACTGCGACTTATAATCCAAAAAATACGGTACTTGTTTTTGCCTTTTGTTTTTTCATTACGTTTAACTTTTTAAAAAGCTGTTAAGCCTTTTTGAGATGCGAAAAACTCACAAA
Source organism: Nerophis ophidion (assembly GCF_033978795.1). Taxonomy (NCBI): domain Eukaryota; kingdom Metazoa; phylum Chordata; class Actinopteri; order Syngnathiformes; family Syngnathidae; genus Nerophis; species Nerophis ophidion. The sequence continues at coordinate 15,599,911 of NC_084624.1, read as the reverse complement.
TGTTTTTATTTGTGGGGATGCCCATTAGTTCTGCAATCGTTAGCATACGTGTTAGCATACAAGCTAGCATAGAAAAAAAAAAACGTTTTATACTTATTGAACTGAACTATGTCAACTATGGGCAAAATCTAACAAAACAGAATTGACTATGAAAATCCTGAGTTGAAAACAGCCCTAGTGTTCTTTTATGTGAAATTATGTATGTTTTTTCCATTATGGGGACTCACCCTTCATGGATGAACTCCTCCAAGGCAGCACATTCAGAGACCAGTTGAGGACACTGACAGCGCAGAACCACAAAGGACAGGATTGGCAGTAGGTCATCGGCACCACTGTCAAAGTACAGAAGAAGGAGGGAGTGGTTCCACATCGGAAACAAACAAGTAAAACTAAATAGAGCGCACAGACAAATTATGATGAGCTACACCCCCTTGGGTACTGAATAGAAACAAGATCATATGATTATGTGTTCTGTGCGTGCCGGACTGAAAATTATAGCGTTTTCTTTCACTCTTTAAGCAACGTGGAGGATAAAATGCAAGCCTGAGATGATGAGAGTGTGATAGCGTTCTCCCCATGTCTCTGTAGTGACTATTTGTTTATTAGGACTCACACGCAAGCATAACAGTTTGCTTGCAGGGTTTGCGTGAGAAGAAATACTGCTGGTCCTCCACTGACCCCAAATCGTACAATAACATATTCTGATTGAGCAGGTTCCCTGAGGTTTGGGCAAGCTAACACAACACTCACAATTGCCTATTGTCTCCAATTACAAACCCTGTTTCCATATGAGTTGGGAAATTGTGTTAGATGGAAATATAAACGGAATACAATTATTTGCTAATCATTTTCAACCCATATGCAGTTGAATATGCTACAAAGACAAAATATTTGATGTTCAAACTGATAAACATTTTTTTTTGTTGCAAATAATCATTAACTTTAGAATTTGATGCCAGCAATATGTGACAAAGAAGTTGGGAAAGGTGGCAATAAATACTGATAAAGTTGAGGAATGCTCATCAAACACTTATGTGGAACATCCTACAGGTGTCCAGGCTAATTGGGAACAGGTGGGTGCCATGATTGGGTATAAAAACAGCTTCCCAAAAAATGCTCAGTCTTTCATGAGAAAGGATGAGGCGAGGTACACCCCTTTGTCCACAACTGCGTGAGCAAATAGTCAAACAGTTTAAGAACAACGTTTCTCAAAGTGCAATTGCAAGAAATTTAGGGATTTCAACGTCTACGGTCCATAATATCATCAAAAGGTTCAGAGAATCTGGAGAAATCACTCCACGTAAGCGGCATGGCCGGAAACCAACATTGAATGACCGTGACATTCGAGCCCTCAGACGGCACTGTATCAAAACCCGACAACAATCTCTAAAGGATATCACCACATTGGCTCAGGAACCTTTCAGAAAACCACTGTCACTAAATATAGTTTGTCGCTACATCTGTGAGTGCAAGTTAAAGCTCTACTATGCAAAGCGAAAGCCACTTATCAACAACATCCAGAAACGCAGCCGGCTTCTCTGGGCCCAAGATCATATAAGATGGACTGATGCAAAGTGGAAAAGTGTTCTGTGGTCTGACGAGTCGACATTTCAATTTTTTGGGGGGAAATATTCTACATCGTGTCATCCGGACCAAAGGGGAAGCGAACCATCCAGACTGTTATCGACGCAAAGTTCAAAAGCCAGCATCTGGGATGGTATGGGGGTGCATTAGTGCCAAAGGCATGGGTAACTTACACATCTGTGAAGGCACCATTAATACTGAAGGGTACATACAGGTTTTGGAACAACATATGCTGCCATATAAGCGCCGTCTTTTTCATGGACGCCCCTGCTTATTTCAGCAAGACAATGCCAAGCCACATTCAGCACGTGTTACAACAGCGTGGCTTCGTAACAAAAGAGTGCGGGTACTTTCCTGGCCCGCCTGCAGTCCAGACCTGTCTACCATCGAAAATGTGTGGCGCATTATGAAGCGTAAAATACGACAGCGGAGACCCCAGACTGTTGAACGACTGAAGCGCTACATAAAACAAGAATGGAAAAAAATTCCACTTTCAAAGCTTCAACAATTAGCTTCCTCAGTGCCCAAACGTTTATTAAATGTTGTTAAAAGAAAAGGTGATGTAACACAGTGGTAAACATGCCCTTTCCCAACTACTTTGGCACGTGTTGCAGCCATAAAATTATAATTTAATAAATGTTTGCAAAAAAAAAAGTTTAAGAGTTTGAACATCAAATATCTTGTCTTTGTAGTGCATTCAAATGAATATGGGTTGAAAATGATTTGCAAATCATTGTATTCCGTTTATATTTACATCTAACACAATTTCCCAACTCATATGGAAACAGGGTTTGTAATTACATTCTAACATCACATACTGGGGATCAGTCCTAATAAACCATTGAGGCTACTTTTTAGCCCTATCCTCACATTTTGCGCGTTCCTGTGAGGGTAGTGGTTTGCCGATGACTCTTTGCATGTAGGGGTAGTGGGCATAAAGAGGGGTGGGGGGTATGAATCCAGCCCTTCGGAGTGATGCATTTCAGATGCCGACTCACTCGGGTAAAGGCAGAGAAAATTCCACAATTTCTGTATAAGTTAATTAGACTTAGTCAAATTTTATTGATCCGCAAGGGAAAGTGTTCTGCACAGTATCTCAGTTACAAAGGATGGAAGGGATAATGAAGGTATAAAGTAGAATAAAAATGTACACTAATATCAATATAAAATATAACATCCAATGGCGCAAAAAAGTATTTAGTCAGCCACCGATTGTGCAAGTTCTCCCACTTAAAATGATGACAGAGGTCTGTAATTTTCATCATAGGTACACTTCAACTGTGAGAAACAGAATGTGAAAAAAAATCCAGGAATTCACATTGTAGGAATTTTAAAGAATTTATTTGTAATTTATGGTGAAAAATAAGTATTTGGTCAACCATTCAAAGCTCTCACTGATGGAAGGAGGTTTTGGCTCAAAATCTCACGATACATGGCCCCATTCATTCTTTCCTTAACACGGATCAACCATGCTTCACAGCAGGTGTGGTGTTCTTGGGATGCAACTCAGTATTATTCCTCCTCCAAACACGACAATTTGAGTTTATACCAAAGTGGATACATGGATGATACAGCAGAGGATTGGGAGAATGTCATGTGGTCAGATGAAACCAAAAGAGAACTATTTGGTATAAACTCAACTTGTCGTGTTTGGAGGAAGAAGAATACTGAGTTGCATCCCAAGAACACCACACCTACTGTGAAGCATGGGGGTGGAAACATCATGCTTTGGGGCTGTTTTTCTGCTAAGGGGACAGGATGATTGATCGTGTTAAGGAAAGAATGAATGGGGCCATGTATCGTGAGATTTTGAGCCAAAACCTCCTTCCATCAGTGAAAGCTTTGAATGGTTGACCAAATCCTTTTTTTCCACCAGAATTTACAAATAAATTCTTTAAAATTCCTACAATGTGAATTCCTGGATTTTTTTTCACATTCTGTCTCTCACAGTTGAAGTGTACTTATGATGACAATTACACACCTCTGTAATCATTTTAAGTGGGAGAACTTGCACAATCGGTGGCTGACTAAATACTTTTTTTGCCCAACTGAATGAACTTGATGTGCCATCCCATTCCTAACCCATAGGGTTCAATATGATTTTTGGTCCAACTTTTACAGCTATTACAGCTTCAACTCTTCTGGGAAGGCTGTCCACAAGGTTGCGGAGTGTGTTTATAGGAATTTTCGACCATTCTTCCAAAAGCGCATTGGTGAGGTCACACGCTGGTGTTGGTCGAGAAGGCCTGGCTCTCAGTCTCTGTTCTAATTCATCCCAAAGGTGTTCTATCGGGTTCAGGGCAGGACTCTGCAGGCCAGTCAAGTTCATCCACATCCATAAAACTGTGTGGAGGGTTTATGGACCTTGCTTTGTGCACTGGTGCACAGTCTGAAACTGCTCTGTGACATGCGTTGTTGACCTCTTGGCCAGGTGACCCTTGTGAAAGAGATTTAGATCTCAATGGGTTTCTTATGTGGTTAAATAAAAGTTGTATGTAAGGTGGGCAAACTTCCCCAAAAGCTCCTGGTTTTTCAGAATGAGTATAATGAGCAAAAAAAGCACAATTTAAAGATGTTTCAGTGTTTAAAGAATTGAAAAATAGTTTACATAAATACATACCCCATTCATCCAAATGAATCACTGTCTGTTTCAGGCACTATGTTATTTAGTCACTACAGTAATTACAACTTGTGTTCACATCCACAGGAACCACATGGGTTAGCCAACTCTATACAGTAGTTCCAACGTTACTAATGTTCACTTCACAACCACAGATGGTTCATCTAGTCATTTACATTATTTACACAATACTTTGGTTCATTTACACATTACTTTGGCATTTTTGCGTTGATGGCTCTGACATGAACCTTCCTGGAAAATTTCTGAGCAGCTTGCATTTTCCTTTTGGTTTCTGCTTTTGTGGATTCTGCTTGGATTTTACAGCCAATTTCTGTCTCCGTCTCCCCCGCCACTTCTAACTGCTCCAAATGCAAAAAATATAAAGAGACCAAACAATATTTATTCTATTAGCTAACTTAATTTATCTGAATAGCCATTTGTGATTTATAGCCTGAAATAACAAATATCTTGCAGTCATGTTTATGTTTCAAAATGGGTCAAATATTTAAAGTCAAAATATAAACAGTAGAAATAATGGACAAAATGTCAGCTACTGTCTTGTTCTGAAACACCAATGAAAATTAAATTGAGCATTTAGTTCTTAAATGTATATTCCACGTCTTCCATGTCGAGAGCAGTTTTGATTTGGGCTCACATGGTAAACGACTAAAATGAATGTTTTGGGCATTGTTTTATCCAGACGCATACATTTGTCCCAATGTGGCAAAGTAGAAAAACCTAAGGAAGAGAATCCGTCTGAGGGATCGAAGGTCACGGTCATTCAATGTTGGTGTCCGGCCATGCCGCTTACGTGGAGTGATTTCTCCAGATTCTCTGAACTTTTTGATGATATCATGGACCGTATATGTTGAAATCCCTAAATTTCTTGCAACTGCACTTTGAGAAACATTGTTCTTAAACTGTTTGACTATTTGCTCGCGCAGTTGTGGAAAAAGGGGTGTACCTCGCCCCATCCTTTCTTGTAAAAGACTGAGCATTTTTTGGGAAGCTGTTTTTATACCCAATCATGGCACCCACCTGTTCCCAATTAGCCTGCACACCTGTGGGATAATAAATGGGTAAATGGGTTGTACTTGTATAGCGCTTTTCTACCTTCAAGGTACTCAAAGCGCTTTGACACTACTTCCACATTTACCCATTCACACACACATTCACACACTGATGGAGGGAGCTGCCATGCAATGCGCCAACCAGCACCCATCAGGAGCAAGGGCGAAGTGTCTTGCTCAGGACACAACGGACGTGACGAAGTTGGTACTAGGTGGGATTTGAACCAGGGACCCTCGGGTTGCGCACAGCCACTCTTCCACTGCGCCGTTCCAAAGAAGTGTTTGATGAGCATTCCACAACTTTATCAGTATTTATTGCCACCTTTCCCAACTTCTTTGTCACGTGTTGCTGGCATCAAATTCCAAAATTAATGATTATTTGCAAAAAAAAAAAAGTATCAGTTTGAACATCAAATATGTTGTCTTTGTAGCATATTCAACTGAATATGGGTTGAAAATGATTAGCAAATCATTGTATTCCGTTTATATTTACATCTTACACAATTTCCCAACACATATAGAAACAGTGTTTGTAAATCACCCACTTGAATATTCCCTCTTCTCTTCTCTGAATTTCTCGTCGTCTTTTGGGATGTGCGTGTCTGTTGCGATTTTCCATCCTGGTTCGATGACCCACCCTATCTTACCTGTGATTGACCTGTCTGTAATATTTTGCCTTAATCTTAACCAATCGTAACTCATCATAGTACACCAACCAACCACAATTGATGTGTCCCGTATGTTTTGTCCCCTGCCCGTAGAGTTGCTTCGCTACGTAGCTTAGATTTTTAAGTTAATAATTTTTTATGGAAAACCGTAGTTTTTATCACTGGATTATCAAAAACCGAACTCATTACAGGAAAACCGTAGTTGTTGGCAGGTATGGCAAAGAGACGGATCATGATTTTAACACAGATTGTAAGTCGGAAAAAAACAGAACATAATATTGTATATTTTTACAGCGATAAAGACGGATTTCCGACTGTAGACAGAAAAATCACAATGCCTGATGTCTTCAATGTATGAAAAAAATTATGAGGTCATGAGGTCTCATACATGGTCGACCGCTTTTGACAACATGCACTTTGAGCTCCAAAAGGGTTAAGATCCTTTATTATGCTGTATTTTATACTGTATGTTTATTGCCAAAGTCACAAGTAAATGTGCAAGTTACTGGTGCAGATAGTTTTTGTTCTAGCAATGTTGACAACTTATAAACTTATAAAGGTTCCGCTGTAAACTCTTAGAGGTAACATATTTCTTCATTCCATTGTATCAGTGGCAGTAGTATTTCTTACTACGTCGACGGAATTTGGTCAGTACGGAATTCAGTACCCATCCCTACCTGGCAGTTTTATGTGTTGCATTAACTCATCAAATTCTTAAAATGTAGTTTTCAGTTTACTAACTTGATCAACTGTCCTATGAAATCTCAAACAACTACTGGCACTCAGAGAGAGATTTGTGTTCATTGTTCACTTGATAAAATATAGATGCCCATGCTCCCAGAGATGAACACAAGAGGAGCAGTCCACTGTGCTCAATCGTTTGCCAATGTTTCAAATACGTTGAAAGGAAGACAATTGAAATTGCCTATGCAGAAATGTGTGTTCTACATCATGACCCACTGAGTCTTTGTCTGACACTGAGTGCTTTATCCTGAATTCCACAAACCCTCTCTCTCCCTCGCTTAGGCTTCTTGTTGGGTCCTGGGTCAGTTCCAAAACTAGACAGGACGACCCAGTTTCAGGCCTGGACAGTAAGGGGCACTCTGTAGGGGGATAAAAAGCTTTGGACAACCCCTGCTGTGCCACATCTAACTGGTCAATGATTAGACCTGACAGAGAAACCTTTACAGCCCTGCTCTATAAATTATGTTCACACTCAACTTTAGGGGAGTCACGGCATCAAAGAAAGCTCTCATTTTAAAAAGAAGCTTCACCATTCTCAGAAAATCTGTTTTGCTTTCAAAAAGTGAATCTTCAAGTGCACTACAGTGGTCTTTAGAAGACAAGCCTTAATTCTTGCTTAACATTTTCACAAAAAAAGGCTTAATACTTTTTCCCCACATGACTGCTGTAATAAAAGAACTGATTATTTACTTACATGGCAGCTGTACTGGGTGCTGAATCCACCTCGTGAAGGCCTCTGTAGTCTTCAGCACAAGCGCAGATCAGGCGTAATGTCCTCACTGTAATAGAAGGAAAAACTAAATCAATACAAGTAGGAACTAGGGATGTAACGATGTGGTAGATACTGCGATATTGCAGTTTCAATCCTCACATTAATGCCCTGCCATGTGTTGGTATCAAACGAAAACTTGGTTAGTAGTGTTTTCTGGCGCTTTTGCATTGAGCGGTGTCAAACTATGTTATATCTCCCAAAATACTTTGCGCCGTGCGGATTTGGTTGGGGAAAATGGGTTCGATGATGCCATAAAGAGGAGAAAAAGAGGACGAATTCAAGAGAGGTGTGTTCATAGTAGAGGGATTTTTTTAATTGAAAATTTTTGAAAATGTCGTCAAAATCTGTCCATAACTGTATAAGTCAGTGGTTCTCAAATGGGGGTACGCGTACCCCTGGGGGTACTTGAAGGTATGCCAGGGGGTACGTGAGATTTTTTTTAAATATTCTAAAAATAGCAACAATTCAAAAATCCTTTATAAATATATTTATTGAATAATACTTTAACAAAATATGAATGTAAGTTCATAAACTGTGAAAAGAAATGCAACAATGCAATACTTAGTGTTGACAGCAGGATTTTTTTGTGGACATGTTCCATAAATATTGATGTTAAAGATTTCTTTTTTTGTGAAGAAATGTTTAGAATTAAGTTCATGAATCCAGATGGATCTCTATTACAATCCCCAAAGAGGGCACTTTAAGTTGATGATTACTTCTGTGTAGAAATCTTTATTTATAATTGAATCACTTGTTTATTTTTCAACAAGTTTTTAGTTATTTTTATACCTTTTTTTCCAAGTAGTTCAAGAAAGACCACTACAAATGAGCAATATTTTGCACTGTTATACAATTTAATAAATCAAAAACTGATGACATAGTGCTGTATTTTACTTCTTTATCTCTGTTTTTCAACCAAAAATGCTTTGCTCTGATTAGGGGGTACTTGAATTATAAAAATGTTCACAGGGGGTACATCACTGAAAAAAGGTTGAGAACCACTGGTTTAAGTTATGTTGCTAACAAATAGACAAACAAACCCTGGCAAAAACAGAACCTCTTTGGTGGCGGTAATAAAATCTGCATACTGCATACTTTCATCTCCACAGTGCAGTTTATACCTTAACCCAGGGGTAGGGAACCAATGGGTCTAGAGCCAGATGCGGCTCTTTTGATGACTGCATCCGGCTCTCAGATAAATCTTAGCTGACATTGCTTAACACGATAAGTAATTAATAATTCCGCTGGTAATCACAGTGTTAAAAATAACCTTCAAATTATAAAACATTCTCATGCATTTTAATCCAACCATCCGTTTTCTATCGCACCTGCTCAAGAGTTCGCATTAATGGTAAGAAGTATTATACTTATTATTGGTTAACTTTTAGAATAACAATTTTATTAAAAATAATAAGAAACTTACTATACTCTAAAAATGTTGGTCTTACTTAAAAATGCACGCATTTAGTTGTATTCAGTGTTAAAAAATATTATATGGCTCCCACGGAAATACATTTTGAAATATTTGGCTTTCATAGCTCTCTCAGCCAAAAAGGTTCCCGACCCTTGCCTTAACCCCTGCAATGATCGAGAGAATACTATGCTTTGTACTCAAATGTAATGACTTTTTCAATCTAGCAGATTGCGCTATTTTGAAACACCTATACAGTATCAATGTGGAAACAATACAGCCAGTTCTTGTGCCACAAAGACTGAGCATGAGTCAACATAGTTTTCATTATTACACAAGCTAAAAACTACGTGTTGTGATATAAATGTTTGTCCGCGCTATAAAAATGGGACCCATTACCTCCCTGCTTGGCACTCAGCATCAAGGGTTGGAATTGGTGGTTAAATGACCAAAAATGATTCCCGGGCGCGGCCATCGCTGCTGCCCACTGCTCCCCTCACCTCCCAGGGGGTGAACAAGGGGATGGGTCAAACGCAGAGGACAAATTTCACCACACGTAGTGTTCATTGGTGCTTTAACTTTAATTAGACACTGTGCTTGAGTAGCTAGACTTGCCTGCGGGTACTCACCCATTACCTGAGCTATTTGTATTTCTACGGAATAAATATTTAAAAAAAACTTACCAATACATTCCAACTTTCTTTGAGGGCAGAAGTCTTTTGTAAGAAGCTTCAGCTCTTGAACAGCACACTCATAAGGGTAAGAACCTTTCAGTGTGTGAGGGTCCAGGGGGAACAGTGACAAGGGCACACCAAAATCGAGAGGCGAAACATCCTGAAAGAGTTTCATTCGAATCTCACATGAGAGTTCTCTTTCCCTGTGGACCTTCCTGAAAGAAAAAGTAAATCAAAAATAAACGTGAACAAAAAAAATGAAACATGACAAAAGTCGGTACAGTATATATCCATCCATCCATAATTTATAACCATGTCCACATTAGAGTCACAGGTAAGCTGGAGCCTATCCCAGCTGACTTTGGGTAAGAAGTGGAGTACACTCTGGACTGGTCACCAGCCATTCAAAGGATACAATTATACAAACAACCATTCGACTCATTCAAACGCTTTAGAGTCTCTAATTGATCTATTGTGCATATTTTTGGAATGTGCGAGGAAGTCAGAGTACACGGCGAAAACCAACTCACTCCACAGCCAACAGGCAAACTCCACATAGAGACGATGGTTGAATCCTCAATCTCCTGACTGTGCGATGAAAAAAAAAATATTTGGGCAAGTTGGATTAATTTAAAAATCATAACCAGCCAGCAGGATGTACAGTAGTTTGCCCGTAGCTCAATTATATCATATAGAAATAATTATTCATATATGAGTTACACCTAAGCTTTTTTGAAATTGCAAGTTTAGAATGAGTTTTTCTCCTTCAAATAATCTGGAATGTATACATATTGTATGTAAAGGTATTTTTTGCCACTGTGATACATTCAAAAAAAGAGAGTTCACGCCATCTACTGGTCTTTGAAAGAGCTGGTGCGCTGTCCTCCATGTACTAATTACTTTCAACATCTAAAGTTCAGGTCAGTAATGCATAAGTACCGATAAATTAAGTCACTGATGAAGACAAAAGAAAGAAAAAAACAACATTTGCATACAGCCAAAGTAACATTTTTATTGATTTGCTAAGTTGAAACAAAAAAAAAGTCCAAAAAATGCAATGGGCAACATTCTTAGCCCCTTAAAAATTAGTAGTCAATGATATAGCCTTTCTGATTAAAAAAGTGGAATGGACATTTATAAAAGTGAAAAAAAAAGAACAATAGTGTCACAGTGGCTTAAACTTGCATCGCATCTCATAAGCTTGACAACACACTGTGTCCAATATTTTCACAAAGACAAAATAAGTCATATTTCTGGTTCGTTTAATAGTTAAAACAAATTTACATTATTGCAATCAGTTGATAAAACACTGTCCTTTACAATTATAAAAGCTTTTTACAAAAATCTACTACCGTGCTTGCATGTCAGCAGACTGGGGTAGATCCTGCTGAAATCCTATGTATTGAATGAATAGAGAATTATTTTAAATCGGGAAAAAAAAAATTGTTTCTGAATCGAAAATCGTGTTGAATTGGAAAAAAAATCGTTTTTGAATCGAATCGTGACCCCAAGAATCGATATTGAATGGAATCGTGGGACACCCAAAGATTCGCAGCCCTAATAGTAACTAGTATATCGTCCAAAAAAGCGCAGATTCCAACCACTGTAAAGTTCAAGACTTACGGTAATTTAAAAACATCACTGCACATAGTAATGGCAGCTACAGTTTCGATCTTAAAGATCTAAAAAAAATATTTGGGAATGTCCGGCGGGCCAAATTGAAAAGCTTAACGGGCCTCATTCAATCCCCGGCCCTTAATTTGCCCAGATCTGATATACATCTATTTAAGCTACAATTAAACCAGTGAGGGTGGCACTGGGAGCAGGTGGGCAAAGTGTCTTGCCCAAGGACAAAATGCCAGTGACTAGGATGGAGGAAGCAGGGATCGAACCTAAACGCTCAAGTTGCTGGTAGTGAGGCTCTACCAACCAAGCCGCACCGCCCCATGTGTAACATTTTTCAAATAGAAATTAAAAGTATTATTTTTTTTAAATGTAATACATTATACATGCTGTGAACTCAAAAGGAAGTAAAATTTCATCAGTCAAAGACAACTACAAGAGAGTCAAGTACAACTGTACACAGTGCAATTTTTCAACCATCGACTATTAGAGTTAACTATTATTTTGCGGAAAATTAAGCAAATCTGCTGATGGTCTGTTAGTTACCTGCAGTTTTAACAGCAGACTTGCTGACTTTGCCACCGCTGCTGGTGGTGATTCACTTCTGTCTCGAGGGGGATCAAAAACACGTCAATCATTCACGTTATCACATGCGGATGTTTATGCTAGTATTTGATGCAAAATCCACTTTGCAAGTTGTCCTGTTGCTTTCATTTCCCGTGAATAATTCTAACCTGTTAATCGAAGTTGTGCATGCCGACACGTATCAAATCAAAAACCTAGGAGCCGGTTCTCAACGACAACCAGTATATATTTTTACTTTTACAAACAAATTGGATAATTTTTTTAAGAAAAAACTTTTGAAAATCATTTTTTAGGCCATCTCCATGCTTATTTGTTACGTGTATATGTCATTTTGAAAAGATTTTATTGAAATATACTAAATAATACATTGCATAGTCGGTTTGAATCGAGAATCGTGTGGAATCGAGAAGCGAATCTGAATCGAAACGTCACCCCAAGAGTTTCACCTCTAATGATAATATATTCTTTGCATGAGCAGATATTATTTAAGTTTAAAACCTGGTGGCTGTGGATCCATAGGGGGAATCCGTGGTGCGGTTACTTGGAACACAAGCCGTGGTCTAATCACCCCCATTAAGTGCTGTCAAACTGACATGGTTGACCCAGGAAGAGCTCATTCCAACGCGAATAATTTCAAAAGCAGCCACCTATGCGAGACAAACGGCAGTTTCGAGAGTTAAGAGAAAGCAATTACCTGAAAAGAGCAAGCAAGGCACTCCATAGAGGCATAAAAAAGGACTCCTCGATGCTGGCCAGGCACAAGTCCTTATAGCTGGCTGTGTTCAGACACTCAAAGGACAGCAAACAAAGTGACAGAAGTTGCTCTAAAATAAAGAGATTGGAATTACTTAGTGTGCCACTTCATATGCTTCCATTCTCTCTTCAAACTCACCAATGGCTATATGTATGTCTTTGACAATTGCTTTCAGGTGTTGTTTTAGCGCCCTCATCTCCAGGTCTGAAAAGGTTTCCTCCTCCAGCACCTGACAAGTGGCCTTATCACCGCTTAGCTCCGGGTCGAAGCAAGAGTCTTTAATGCTGCTGTCCAGCTGATCCCAGTCTATTTCGGAGAGAAACTGCTCTAAATCTTCAAAAGAGTTGTCGAGCTCCTTCGTCATATACGGCCGACGTTCCTTCCCTTCTCCCACATCATCGGTAATGTTTACGTCATGAGATAGTGACGGCGAAAGCAAGGAGTCGCTGGTGAAGTCCTGGTTATTGCTTGTAGTGCTGCCTGATGATGGTTATAACAGATAATGATGCACAAACAATCATCAAAATGTTTTATCCAATTGTTGGTCAATACGAAAGATTGGGGAAAAGCATCTCCATAATGACAAAAATGATTTGTAGTACAAACCCTGTTTCCACATGAGTTGGGAAATTGTGTTAAAGGGGAACATTATCACCAGACTTATGTAAGCGTCAATATATACCTTGATCGTGCAGAAAAAAGACCATATATTTTTTTAACCGATTTCCGAACTCTAAATGGGTGAATTTTGTCGAATTAAACGCCTTTCTGTTTATCGCGCTGGAGGCGATGACGTCAGAACGTGACGTCGCCGAGGTAACACACCCGCCATTTTCATTTTCAACACATTACAAACACCGGGTCTCAGCTCTGTTATTTTCGTTTTTTTTGACTATTTTTTGGAACCTTGGAGACATCATGCCTCGACGGTGTGTTGTCGGAGGGTGTAACAACACTAACAGGGAGGGATTCAAGTTGCACCACTGGCCCGAAGATGCGAAAGTGTCTGACGCCAGACCCCCATTGAATGTGCTGGAGTGTCTCCACATTTTACCGGCGATGCTAAGGCAGACATGGCACAGAGATGTATGGATAACCTGCAGATGCATTTGCAACGATAGTCAACGAAATCACAAAGGTGAGTTTTGTTGATGTTGACTGCCAGCTAATCGATGCTAACATGCTATTTACCGGCGGTGCTAAAGCAGACATGCTACAGAGATGTATGGATAACCTCTAGATGCATTTGCAACTATATTACGTTGCCTTCCACCCACATTTAATGCGAAAAAAACACCAATCGACGGATTTAGGTTGCTCCAGTGTCAAAAGATGCGAAAGTCCTGATCGTTTGGTCCGCACATTTTACCGGCGATGCTAATGCAGCTATTCGGCCATGCTATGGCTATGAATAGCGTCAATAGCTATTCGCTCAATAGCTTCAGTTTCTTCTTCAATACTTTCATACTCCAACCATCTGTTTCAATACATGCGTAATCTGTTGAATCGCTTAAGTCGCTGAAATCCGAGTTTGAATCCGAGCTAATGTCACTATATCTTGCTGTGGTATTCCCATTGTTTGTTTACATTGGCAGCACTGTGTGACATCACAGGGAAATGGATAGTGGTTTCGCAGATAGCGAAAATAAGGCACTTTAAAGCTTTATTTAGGGATATTCCGAGACCGGTAAAATTTAGAAAAAAAATTCAAAAAATACAAGCCACTGGGAACTGATTTTTTTTTATTGTTTTTAACCCTTTTGAAATTGTGATAATGTTCCCCTTTAAATGTAAATAGAAACAAAATACAATGATTTGCAACACTCAAACGTTTGGGAACTGAGGAAACTAATTATTGAAGCTTTGAAAGTGGAATTCTTTCCCATTGTTGTTTTATGTAGAGTTTCAGTCGTTCAACAGTCCGGGGTGTCTGCTGTCGTATTTTACGCTTCATTATGCGCCTCACATTTTCTATGGGAGACAGGTCTGGACTGCAGGCGGGTCAGGAAAGTACCCACACTCTTTCGTTACAAAGTCACGCTGTTGTAACACGTGCTGAATGTGGCTTGGTATTGTCTTGCTGAAACAAGCAGGGGCGTCCATGAAAAAGACAGCGCTTAGATGGCAGCATATGTTGTTCCAAAACCTGTATGTACCTTTCAGCATTAATGGTGCCTTCACAGATGTGTAAGTTAGTCATGCCTTGGGCACTAATGCACCCCCATACCATCACAGATGCTGGCTTTTGAACTTTGCATCGATAACAGTCTGGATGGTTCGCTTCCCCTTTGTTCCGGATGAAAGATGTCGAATATTTCCAAAAACGATTTGAAATGTGGACTCGTTAGACCGCAGAACACTTTTCCACTTTGCATCAGTCCATCTTAGATGATCTCGGGACCAGAGAAGCCATCGGCGTTTCTGGATGTTGTTGATAAATGGCTTTCGCTTTTGCATAGTAGAACTTTAACTTGCATTTACAGATGTAGCAACGAACTGTATTTCGTGACAATGGTTTTCTGAAGTGTTCTTGAGCTCATGTGGTGATATCCTTTAGAAATTGATGTCGGGTTTTGATACAGTGCCATCTAAGGGATCGAAAGTCTTGGTCATTCAATGTTGGTTTCCGGCCATGCCGCTTACGTGGAGTGATTTTTTTTTCAGATTCTATGAACCTTTTGATGATATTATGGACCGTAGATTCAAGATTCAAGATTCAAGATTCATGATTGTTTATTGTTAAACAGACACAGTTAAACAGTTAAACAGACAGTTTGCCGTACAATGAAAATCTTACTTTGCTAGTCCACCCTTCAACAAGTCACACGGTACTTAGCTAAAAATAAAAATAAAAATGTATATACAAGGCACAGTAAGTACATAACATTATTGCACATTCTGATTGGCAGTCAACAGTATAAATATGGAGGTGACCTTGGGTCACAGCAGCAGTTAAAGTGTCTTTAGTGATCAATGGTGAAAAGTGTCTACAGTGATGGTTCACAGTTCGGGGGTGGTCTAGGTACCTGTCTTTTGTTCCAAAAGACAAAGTAAAAATGGGGGAGGGGTGGAGGAGCTAGCATTCACAAGTTAGCATTCACAAGCCTGCTGGCCTGTGGGTAGAAACTGTTTGTTAGTCTCGTAGCCCTGGATTTCAGGCTCCTGTATTGTCTGCCTGATGGTAGGAAGCTAAAGAGACTGTGCTGGGGGTGTGTACTGTCCTTTATGATGTTGTGTGCTCTCCTGGTGGCCCTGGTAGAGTACATGTCCTGTAGTGAGGGGAAGGCTGCTCCTTATATGTACTGAGCAGTTTTAATCACTCGCTAGAGTGCCTTCCTGTCCTTAGCAGTGTAGTTTCCAAACCAGACCGTGATTGAGCTGGTAAGGACACTCTCAACCGTACTTCTATAGAAGTTGCTTAGAATTTTGGGTGGCATACCAAATTTTCTCTGTCTTCTTAGGGAGTACAGTCGCTGCTGGGCTTTCTTTATTGTTTGTTGGGTGTTGTGATCCCAGGTGAGGTCCTCGCTAATTTGGGTCCCGAGGAATTTAAAGGTTTTCACCCTGTCCACCTTTGTCCCCCCTATGTACAGAGGTGTGTACTGTGCACTCCTTCTCTGTGGGTCAATAATAATCTCCGTGGTCTTGTCTGTGTTCAAGGAGAGATTATTATCCTGACACCAGGCCACCAGTTCCGCTACCTCCCTTCTCAGCTCCCCCGGTGATCAGTCTGACGACCGTAGTATCATCTGCAAACTTGATGATACCGGTGTTGTTTTGGGAGGCCACACAGTCGTGTGTGAAGAGGGTGTACAGTAGGGGGCTCAGCACGCAACCTTGGGGGGGTCCCTACGCTTAGAACCTTTGTGCCTGATGTCTGGTTGCCGATTCTGACTGACAGGGGCCGGTTTGTGAGAAAGTTCAGGACCCAGTCACAGAAAGTTGGTGTCAGACCAACAGTGAGGAGTTTAGCAGTGAGTTTTTGTGGGATGACCGTGTTAAAAGCAGAGCTGTAGTCAATGAATAATAGCCTGGCATAGGTGTCCTTGCCCTCTAAGTGGGTGAGGGTGGTGTGGATGACGGTGTTGACTGCATCCGCAGTGGACCGGTTCTGCCAGTAGGCAAACTGTAGAGGGTCCAGTGTGTCTGGGATGGTCTTCTTGATGTGTGACATGACTATCCTCTCGAAGCACGTCCTCACTATTGGGGTGAGTGCAACAGGGCGATAGTCATTCAGACAGGTCACAGTATTTTTCTTTGGCAGGGGCACGATGGTGGTGATCTTGAAGCAGGTGGGCA
Source organism: Nerophis ophidion (assembly GCF_033978795.1). Lineage (NCBI taxonomy): Eukaryota > Metazoa > Chordata > Actinopteri > Syngnathiformes > Syngnathidae > Nerophis > Nerophis ophidion. The sequence goes on along the minus strand of NC_084624.1, from coordinate 15,583,107 downwards.
CAACAGCTTGTGCTAGTGACAAGTTGTATAAGTCAGCAAGTACGTCAGCCAGCTCTGATGAACACACCCTGAGGGCCTGGCCAGGGATGTTGTCTGGGTCGGCGGCCTTCCGTGGGTTTGTTCTCCTCAGAACTGTACGTACCTCTGCTGTTGTCACAGTGAGTGGTGAGTCCTGCGTGCGCTCCATGGTCAGAACCCCTCTCTGTTGGTTGGTGTTGAGGACCTCGAAGCGGGCGTAGAACTCATTCAGCTCATCTGGCAGTGGTCGTTGGCTGTTTGTGACCCCCCTGCTCCCCTGCTTGTAGTCTGTGATGTGTTGCAGGCCTTACCACATGTGCCGGGAATCTGTGGTGGAGTAGAATCCCTCCAGCTTTTGTCTTTAGTGTCCCTTGGCCTTGCTGATGGATTTACGCGGGTCATATCTGGCCTTCTTGTAGTCCTCAGACAAACGCAGTGGAGTGGGCATGTAGCTTGGACCGAACATCACAGTTAATCCAGGGTTTTTGGTTTGGGTATATCTTGTATTGTTTTGTGGGAACAATGTTTTCCACACACGTGCTGATGTAGCCAGTTACAATGGAAGCATATTCCTCTATGTCCACAGTACCATCATCCCTCTGAGCAGCAGTTTAGAACATGTCCCAGTCTGTATTCCCAAAGCAGTCCTGAAACGCTAGTTCAGTGTCTTCATTCCACACTTGAAAATAAGAGCACAGCATTCTCTCAGTTCACGCTGGGATGTAATCCTGGTCCTCAGCTCATCCAGTTTGTTGTCGAGCGAGCGCACGTTAGCTAGCAGCAGGCTAGGTAGTGGTGGTCGCGTAGCTCTAGCCTTTAGCCTAGCATGTAGCCCCGCTCGTAGCCCCTTGTTGTTCTTGTTGTTTTGTGGTTAGCGGGGTCTCGTCGTAGAAGAAAGTTGAAGTCCATCAGACAGTAAGTGAGCTCATGGTGAGCTTTTCCGATGTCCAGAAGTGCATCTCTGTTATATCTCACTGTTCCATGCAAAAACTTTGCATTTAGGATGCAAATTAGTACTAAAATAAATAAAAAACGTAAATGTTGTCGGGAGGAGGACACAAAGTCGTCAGCCACGGGGGGCGCCATCATGTAGATGGTGTAATCCCTAAATTTCTTGCAATTGCACTTTGAGAAATGTTGTTCTTAAACTGTTTGACTATTTGCTCACGCAGTTGTGGACAAAGAGGTGTACCTCGCCCCATCCTTTCTTGTGAAACTCTGAGCATTTTTTGGGAGGCTGTTTTTATACCCAATCATGGCATCCCAATTAGCCTGCACACCTATAGGATGTTCCAAATAAGTGTTTGATGAGCATTCCTCAACTTTATCTGTATTCATTGCCACCTTTCCCAACTTCTTTGTCACGTGTTGCTGGCATCAAATTCTAGAGTTAATGATTATTTGCAAAAAAAAAATGTTGATCAGTTTGAACATCAAATGTGTTGTCTTTGTAGCATATTCAACTGAATATGGGTTGAAAATGATTTGCAAATCATTGTATTCCGTTTATATTTACATCCAACACAATTTCCCAACTCATATGGAAACGGGGTTTGTATACACACACACACACATACACACATATATATATATGTGTGTATGTATGTATATATACATATATATATATATAAAAATATATATACCCTGAGCAGTACATGTGTTCCTTGTAGTATGCGCCTTTTGCGTATAATCACATTTTTTCACTTGTTTGCATGCAATGATCGCACTTTGCAATGGCATATTCATTTTGGTTAGCCGTTTGTCTTTTGTACATTTAACTTTATTATTGATTAATTATTTTTATTTTAAGTTTCATTTTAAAATGAAAGCCAAGTTCCCATACTGTTTGTTCAAAATAGAAAGTGCAGTAAAATATATTTTACCTAACAGTAAACAATCAATTTCAGTATTGATTAAAATAATCGTGATTATTAGTTTGGCCATAATGATGTAGCTCTACACATCACTTTTATTGGGAAGGCTGCAAATTTGCTTTTGTTATTTGACAACTACTATGTTTTGGAGTGTGGAGACAACTTGAGGTTGTTTAGAATAAAAACAGTACCCCTAAAGTTATGGTTTCCATCCTGTCTTCACACCTTCTTGTCTGTACTTTTTTTTTTTTTTTTTTTTTTCTCGGCAATCTTCACATAAAACAAAGAACAACAACAAGAAAAGAAAAAAAAAAAGAAAAAAAACACTCATTTGAGCAATGATTGAGCCGAAAGGGTGTAGGTTGAAGCAACGCTTATATAAACCTACCCCATCACAACAAGAACAAGGTTCAAAATAAATAAAATCTAAAACATGCTTCACTTATATTACTTTTTTTTTTTTAAACAATATATAAGCAACATATATGTAGCACACGTCTCATATACACAGTTTAACATTTAAATCAAACATATAGATTTGTACACTTATATATATATATATATATATCTATATATATATATATATATATATATATATATATATATATATATATATATATATATCTATATATATATATATATATATATATATATATATACATACAGACACATACACACATATATACATATATACACACACACACACATACATATATATATATATATATATATATATATATATAGACATATATCATACATACACAATTCATTTAAATTCCATATAAAGTGGTGATATATACATTTTAATAGAACCTATATGTATAATTATGAAATCATAAATTGTATTCATATACATATATATTATTGTCTTTCTAAAACAATGTTTGCTCTTCTTTCTTATATTTACTAATGATAAATGATTTAAAAAGCTTTTTAAACTGGTTTATGTTGGTGCTGTGTTTTATTTCATCCTTTAAACAGTTCCATATTTTAACCCCTGCATCGGTGATGTCGTCCACAATGACACACGCAGATGAGATGTGTTGTCCTGGCTAGCATTAGCTTTGCAGTTTGTACGCAAACTTAGTCTGT